>NW_016157793.1:48276-54679 GCF_001687245.7 Rhagoletis zephyria | reverse complement strand
TATTATTATTATTATTATTATTATTATTATTATTATTATTATTATTATTATTATTATTATTATTATTATTATTATTATTATTATTATTATTATTATTATTATTATTATTATTATTATTATTATTATTATTATTATTATTATTATTATTATTATTATTATTATTATTATTATTATTATTATTATTATTATTATTATTATTATTATTATTATTATTATTATTATTATTATTATTATTATTATTATTATTATTATTATTATTATTATTATTATTATTATTATTATTATTATTATTATTATTATTATTATTATTATTATTATTATTATTATTATTATTATTATTATTATTATTATTATTATTATTATTATTATTATTATTATTATTATTATTATTATTATTATTATTATTATTATTATTATTATTATTATTATTATTATTATTATTATTATTATTATTATTATTATTATTATTATTATTATTATTATTATTATTATTATTATTATTATTATTATTATTATTATTATTATTATTATTATTATTATTATTATTATTATTATTATTATTATTATTATTCGGTACAAGCACACAATTCTGGATCTGGAAGGTAGCAAAATAACTTGTCGGGACATTTTGTCTTATTTTTATAGGCATTTCAACGCGTTTCCTAGTGTGGGATGCTTTTCCAATAGCACCCCTTCTTTGCAAATGGGCATAAATATTGGTAAAAATATATTTTAGGCTTGAACTGCTCGAAGAAATTCCCCTTTAATAGCAAAAATTGTTTGATGAAAGTTCAAAAGTATATATGGTACCGAAGGGAGAGTATAAACACTAGGGTGGTCCATAAACAGTCAAATCGGAATTGTAATGCTCTCACCCCCTAGGATTGTTCTATATCGGAAAAAAGTATACCCCTATTTTTTATTTTAAAATCACAAAATATTTGTAGGTCGCTTAAAGCGCTCAAAGTTATCCATGTATTTTTATATTGGAAAATATATTTTTTCGTAGAAATGGTATAAAATTCTTGAAAGTCAGTATTTGTCGATCGGAAAACTTTGGTTCTCTTCAGAAGACTTACAATAATAATACCCAATTGTTTATTTAACCATTTTTTAATGCTAACGATTTTTTAATGGTCGCCCCATTGCATTTGTCGGGGTTTTTGTGGGTTTTTGGCGGACCTATAAATTATAGTTGCAATGAAAAAATGGTTAAAGAAACAATTGGGTATTATTACTGGGAATCTCCTGCAGATAAACGGAGTTTTCTGGTAGAAAAATATTGATTTTTTAACTATTTCAACTTTTTCTTAACTATTTGTTATTTTTATTTTAACTATTCTTTACCACTAGGGGGTGAGAGCATAAAAATTCCAACTTTACTTTCTCACATGCATTTTTGGACCACCCTAATAACCACCCACTATGAAAAACTTATACACATTAAAATACATATTTACTTTTTAGGGACATTTATCTACATTTAATTTCAAGTTTTTCGGCAAATAGGTACAATTAGAAAAAGATGAAGAAAGTGAAAAGATAATTTATGTCATCAGCGAGTAAGTGGATGCTGCCAAATCAACGAAGAGGGGGTTAGCGGTCCGCAAATAGTGCTACCTTTATTTTCTACATCATGTAATAACGGACCTGCGAAATGCGCCACCTTATATACTTATGCAAATCTTGCTATGCATTTACCATTCATCATTTTGCTATTGTTGGGAACATTTACATTTTGTCTTGAGCGAATTATTATATTGGAAGTTAAAAAAGTAAAAACAAAATTGAATACGTTGGGTGTAAGTATTCTCAGGCTGTGTTGTTCATGAATATTAACTAATATTAAAATACCTAATATTTATTTTAGAAATGGACTGACGTAAAATATACTATCACTTTCTTCCTCTTGTAATTTTCTATCTTCATATAGGGACAGGAAACCCAAAAGTAATTTTTTGCGTCTATTCAACATTCTTCACTACACCGGAATGACAAAATATTACATAATTATCGCAATGTGGAGAAAACTATAGTACCGTTACTTTATTCTTAGCGTATTCGGCAAAATCGGTTATTCCATTTCCACTTATCCTCGCCTTTTTCTTTTGTTTTGTTTTGTAACTGCAAATCTTGTGTTTTATAATTCTTGCATAAGTTCATATATTATTACATATTTTACTCTCAAACCGCGTAAGAGCTCCTCGTGTAAACAGACATGAGAACGAGTGAGATTTTTCTTACCAAAAAAACTCTCATAAGAACAAAATACCAGTGAGAATCCGTGTACTTGTAAACCACAGTATAGACAGAAGCCAACCTTTTTGGGTTGTTGTTGTAGTAATCGTTGTTGTTGTAGCTATATTCACCCTTGAGGAAGGCAATGGGTTGTGTGCTGCTATTTAAAGGCCTTCCTCAGACCTTTTCTTAGATTTCAGGGTTGTATGCTGCATTATTACTAGTTAAATAAATTTATACCTTTGACAAATCGTGATTTTGTTAAAAGAAAATTATAAATGGCGTTGAAAAACCAAACAAACGCTCATGCGAAAGCTCTATTTTTGTATGTTGTTAAAGTTTATACATGGCGATATTGATGGTAATATAAGCTATGTAGTATTCATTTGTGGATTTGATGTCACCTGAGAATTTAGGAAACGTGCAAGCTGCCAGGTTCTGTTATCAATATAATTAACACAAGCTTTTCCGCGTGGTTGCCTTTCAATACATAGAATTAACAAATATTCGCAAATAAATTTGATTTATTTTATAACTGACAACTATCGTACGCTTTTTGTTTTTTTCCAGACTCCATTTTGATTTAGATTCTTTATTACCGCCAACAACTTTATGTGTATACATATTTACAAGCTTTCAAAATTTTGCGTGGTACCGTTGCGAGCTGAGTAAAAATTATGGCGTTCTTATTCACAACGAGAAATCTCAAAATTTTTGTTTGATCTCTCCAAATTTTAAATTTTTAATCAGTTGGCAAAGACCCTCAGTGGCGGCGCTCCGAGCGCTGAGATAGTAATTTCATGTCAATTAGTAGAAAAGTCCGATGGTGTAATTCTTGCTGTAAAATTTTTCACCAGCGGGTTGAAAATTTTCATTTATCTCATAGTTGTCAAAAATTTGCAATCTGGAGTACTTTTTTATCAACTGACACAGGCACAATTGCACAATTAAGTTTATGAAATGCGTTTTATTTAAATCGTTAAAAAATTTGTCATTTATGTGTACTATTTTATGTGGAATTACTCAATAAATTTCGTTTTACACTTTACTTTTAGAAACTGTTTGGAGTTAATTATTTTTGTTTCCCAAAAGCAACCCTGCGTGCTTAGAAAACGTGTGTACCAATAATTTCATCACTGGCATATTCATCCCCGAGGAAGGCAGTCGCCAAATTCACCCAAGGTTGTTTACTGGTTATATTGTGGTGTAAACCAGAGAACTTAGATAAATAGAAAAGGTGCAAACTGAAAGTGGAAACTATTCGCGGAAGAAAAATTAACAGCGTTAGAAAAGTTCAAGTCGGAATGTAGAAATTCTGTTGAATTTAATGTTGATAACATAATACAATGTTGAGCAACATGAAATGTGATGTTCTTTGCGATCAAATAAACGAAAATATGGTAAATCTTCACATAATTTTCATTAGTTTGTAGTTTTTGTTAAATTTTTTATCTTGTTCTCCTTTTATGAAGATGCAAATACGATTTAAAATAATGATAGTTTGGCATAAAGTTTACACACATATGTACATCCATACATAGACTGGCAATCAAAAGTGAGTGCATGGTGTTTTTTGCTTAATATTTGCAATGTTTTTCAATTATTTTTATTTTATTATCTTTTTATAAAAATGTGGTTCATGCTTTAATCAAACCTATACAAGTCAAACTTTTAAGCTTTATACAGAACCTAGAAAAATTCAACGAACTTTCGTCTAAATTTTGACCTGTTTAATCTGAATATTTAGAAAAATTTTGAGTACCTACGCAGGTACATATATGTATCTGTTTTTTAATTCTAAGAAAACAAGTGTAAGTTTTAAGCGGCCAAAAATCGCGTTGATACTTAATGATTTTTTATTGCTGACGGCTGTTTGCACTTTTGACCATATAAAAGGGAATTTCTTGTAGAATAAAATACGCATGACCGTTTGCAAACAAAACTAAAAAAAATGAACGCTCTATTTTACAAATTGCACTTGTTATATGCATAAAACCGCAAAATCCGCCGGGAAACAAAATTCATTAAAAAACAACTCGCTTAAAACTTAATTTTATTTCATTAGAATTAAAAAACCGATCTATCTGCGTACTCACAAGTTTTTTTTAAATTCAGACAAAAAAGGTCAAAATTTAGACGAAAATTCGTTGAATTTTTCTAAGTTCTGTATAAAGTTTGACTTGTATAGTTTGGATTTAAGCACGAACCATATTTTTATAAAAAAAAATAAATTTAATTGAAAAACATTGCAAATATTAAATAAAAAACACCATGCACTCACTTCTGATTGCCAGTCTATGTACATTATGGTGGTCCAAAAATGCATGTGAAAAAGTAAAGTCGGAATTTGTATGCTCTCACCCCCTAGGATTGTTCTATACCAAAAAAAAAAATATATACCCGTAAAGTTTTCCATGTATTTTATATGGGCAAAAAATAACTTTTCGTAGAAATGGTATAGAATAGTTCAAAATCAAATTTTTCTATCGGAAAACTCTGTTTATCTAATCTAATTTTTCTATCGGAAAACTCTGTTTCCCAATAATAATACCCAATTGTTTATTTAACAATTTTTTAAATGCAACTATAATTTATAGGTCCGCCAAAAACCCACAAAAACCCTGAAAAATGCAATGGGGCGACCAATAAAAAATCGTTAGTATTAAAAAATGGTTAAATAAACAATTGCGTATTATTATTGAAAGTCTTCTAAAGAGAACCAGAGTTTTCCGATCGAAAAATATTGATTTTCCCAAATTCTATACCATTTCTACGAAAAGTTTTTTCCCATATAAAAATACATGGAAAACTTTGAGCGCTTTGAGCGAGCTCTGAATATTATTTGATTTCAAAATAAAAAATACTGGTATACTTTTTTTCGATATAGAACAATCTAGGGGTGAGAGCAGTACAATTCCGACTTTACATTATTCAAATTGCAATCTCTAAATCACTACATATATGAAATTCTTCATTCATCCAAAAAGACAAACGCATAAATATGTATGCTTAAATAAATGTAAATATGTGCATACATATGTACGATTGATCAACAGACAAATTATTAAATTTCTGCGAATTGCCACGACGCCATCAAAATTAACCCTTGGTTGACGAAATATTTAGGTTTTCGCATAAGTTAACAATTAATAAAGCCATACTCGTACATTTTATATGGAGAATAATAGTATTTCGTTTAAAATTCTGCATGTAAACATATTCTCGACGATACGTGTAACTTTCATGAAAATTAACTAAAAAATTCATGTTATATTAACAGCTGGAATGAAAAAAACTATGTCCGCTAAAATGGGTTAAAATCAAATTTGAGTTGACATATTTACACGCATACATGCATACATACAGATGGACATATACAGTGGACTAGCTTGGACATAGCATATCTTATACTTTGATGTGGTTANTAAACGCTTTGAAGTATAGAAATTTTTAATATTCAAAAATACTTATTATATTTTTTTGCATTTATACAAATGGTGTCCAAGGCACATTGACCCACCTGCACAAAAATCGTGGCGCGTCATGGACAAAAATTTTACAATTTTGGACCGAAAAATGTGCAAACGAGCAAAGTTGCCACGTTACATTTGTGAACTTCCGATAAAACTACATATGTTTGTGAATTTAGGAGTTTTGATTTTATTAAAAAAAAAAGTATGTATTTTCCTGCAGAAAACGTTCACTTTATTTAATGTTAATTAAAATTAGACCTTAAAATACTGGTTAATGACTGAAATATTGTTGTGGGACAGAGAAATAGATTGTTTTGCGAAAAATTAACAAAAATTACCAAAACTCGAGATAACTAATTTTTGTGGATATAGAGAAATAGTTGCCACTTTTCACTTGGCTGGCCGAGATTTCTTAAATTTTAGATTTTAGCATTTTTGTGTCGGACTGAAAAAGTTGCGCTTGTAGGTGATGAATTTGCGGGGAGATGTGCTGCGGTTATTATGAATGAATATATTTGGCCTTGAGAAATACGCGGATGCGTTTATGAATGAAATAGTTCTTGTTGTACTTGAATATGTGCGAGATTATGTATGTATACTGAGTTGTACATATGTATGCATGCGGGTCGATTTAAAAATCGCTCATTGCTCTGTGAAAATCGTATTCTAGGGATCAAAATAAGAAACTTTGC
>NW_016157793.1:42415-45528 GCF_001687245.7 Rhagoletis zephyria | reverse complement strand
TACATTTGGACTCGATTGAAGCACTCTAAATGGGTCAAAGTGGGATTTTTCAAAATTTGCCCCTACCCAAAAGTTCGACCCAAATTGGGGGACATCAGAATTCGTTTTAGAGGTATGGTTCCTTCGGCAAAGTTTCTTATTTTGATCCCTAGAATACGATTTTCACAGAGCAATGAGCGATTTTTAAATCGACCCGCCCTAGTGTGTATGTATGGACATACTTATTTATATATGCAAGTTATTGCCTGGTCGCCAGTGGAAACACAACTTGTAGTAATGATTACCGTTTACAAACTGAAGCTGTATTATTTTATTGAATATTCTTTTTATAATAAAAAGTTGCTTACTTGCTAATATAATGATTTTCATTTACAATATAATTGTTTACTTGCTAAATCGGTATTTTGTTTATGGAAATTTTATACAATATCGCTTACTTGCTAAATTCATCATAATTGGGTTATTTCTTACTTATTTTGTTATTGCAAGTCGCGGCGGCTTATATTCCGTCGCGATCGCTTCCGCTAAATATTGTTGTAATTTAATGTTGGCTAGTCATCAATTTGCAAATGGAACAGGTAAGTAAATTAATAAAAGAGCTCTTCACATTTTGTCGCGATCACTTCCGTTCGCACAAAATGTGAATTTGCTGTTTCTGCATTTTTGTGAACAGAGAATATTGACTGTGTTAACTCCCCCCTTTTTAAGTATCAGCGTCTCGCTGATAAAATAAATGAAGATGATATAATTTAACCTTTACCTATCGCAATTGGTTGGAAATCTATTATTGGAGGAGTGAATTGGAATTTCCTGTGGTAAGCTGATCTTGTGTGGAAGTATAGTATTATAAATAATGCTAGTCCAAGAAATATTGCTAAAAAACTGTAGCTTATTGACATAATAAACTTGGATGAGATGTAATCTAATTTTTTTACATTCGTGAGATGGAGTTGGTGGAGGTATTCCAAATCTATTTTTATCTCTTTTTCAGTTAAGTAGCTTGATAGTATAGGACGTAAGATTTGGTGAGAGGTGGTTTGCCAATTTTTGTAATTCATATCGCCTATAGTAATAGTTTCGTTATAAAAATTTATGACNTAAATAATAATAATAAATAATAAATAAAGGTCCCGTTCAAGATCTGTGTCAAATTATTGTAGGTTAAATTTCCTATAAAGTTGGAAATGAAAACCGTTCCATCTGCAACTAATTCTATTACAGGATCATTTCGAACTTGATAGTCGCAAGTCGCTTTCCCTCCCGCGAGGATTTGTGGAATACAATGGTTTTCATCCAAAGGTTCTAATTGATTTCTTTTGCATATTGTTATATCGTCAATGATCATGCATTTTTCGCGAATGCCGTATTTGAACTATCTTTGACTATCATTGACGGTTCTGCGTATCTGAGAGCTTCTAATTCATTTTTGAAAGGTAGAGTTTCGGTTTGGGAAATTATATTGGCTATATCTGCTTTGTTTAATAAATGAGAATGAACTATACCTTTTTTCGCAAGTTGAGTAGCTAAAACTATTTGCGAGATTTCATATTTTACTAATCCTAGCTTATTATATAAAGATTGTTCGAATCTAACTGTATCGTTTGCGTCGATTTCGTCGAGTATTCTATTGTAATTATCCAGTATTTTATTAGTCGTTTTAATTAAGTAGTTATTGATCGTGTACTGCTTGTTACTATTTCCTGTGAGGTCATTCGATGTAGTCACGATTTTGTCCCAGTCGGTTGCGTCTGGATTACCCGCGAGCCATTTCCAGGCTGAGCCAATCCAATTGATTGATCGTTTGTTCTTTTTAACGTTTCTAGCCCGTAACTGATCTAAAAGGTTATCGATTTGTGAGACTTGGTAGTCTAGCTGTGAAGCTAGAGGGCTTGTTCTGCTAGTTTGATAGCGTATAATGGGTTTGATGTCATTGAGAATTCGTTCATAATCGTCCAAGTGGATGGCGTGTATGATTTTGTAGTAACCGTTTGATATTTTTCCTATGCCCTCTTTTATAGTCACCAATGGGCTTTTGTATTCGTATATGTCCACTGTTGCTTCTATACCCCATGGTATCAACCTAATAAACGGAAAATTTGTCAATTTTTTAGATGCGATTTGTGAATTTTTCTGTTATTACTAGTGGTGATTGTTACATTATTGTCTTTCCCTACGGTTTCTTTCTTATAAATAGGTTTATTTTTCTTTTTTATTTGTTTGTCTTTTTTAAAAACGGTTTCGCCTGGTTCATATGTTTTAATTTTTGTCTTTTTTTTGTTGTGCCAATTCAGCATCTTTTTTTGGTTCCTGGCGAGTTCGTGTCTGACGTCGTTACTAACAATATCCTTGAAGTCCTTCAGTTCTTGATAATTTATTCTGTACGTCCTGCCAAGGAGGATGTCGGATGGTTTCTTATTTGTTGCTGAGTGGATCGTATTATTATATCTATGAACAGCAATGTTAATGATCTCATTAACAGAAAAGTCGGGATATTCGGCTTGAAGACATCGAACTATTTCGATTATTGTAGAGTGGGCGCGTTCCACCGCACCATTTACTTCGCTTTTCTGAGGAGGGGTCAAATAGATTTCTATTCCTAAGGCCTCCAAGTAGTTCAATGTGATTGGGCTAATAAAACTGCCCTCATTGTCCATTACCAGCGTTTTCGGGACAGAGTAGAAATGAAGAAGCTTTATCAACTTGTCTCGGATATGTAGAACAGATTTATTTTTTATTCGGAAAAATTTTACGAATTTTGAGAATTTATCCAGGCAGGTTATATATTTTTCCCCTGCAATTTCGATAATATCTATATGGAGAATCTCAGTGGGATACGATGGAACAGGTCTGGCTTGGATTTCGGGTTTGGGAGGTCGACGTTCGTACTTGTTACAATTGCAAATTTCACACGATTTTGTGTAATCTTTGATTAATTTGGCCATTTGAGGAAATATTTGTTTTTTATTTTCTCTCCCGTTCCGATGAGCTCTTTTGTGTTCTTTTTTAATGATAAGGAACTTCTCTTCATCGGTAGCAACATCGCTCACTACCCTCTGGGTGATTCTAATTCTAAATCTCGAAAAGAATTCTTTAAAGATTTCCTGCAACAAGGG
>NW_016157793.1:20634-41959 GCF_001687245.7 Rhagoletis zephyria | reverse complement strand
GTGTTATTGCGTTTTCAATATTTTCCATTTTTTCTTTTTAGATATATGATCTTCAGCTTTACGATAGTGAACGTTTTTATTAGCAATAATTTAGTTGTGATTTTTTTATATATATAAAGACAGTTTCTTAATATATCAGTAACTTACAAATATATGAGGAACAGCGTTACGTTGGTCATTACTTGGACGTCCTGATTTGTCCTTTTTTGGAGGTTTACAGGTGGTGTCACGTTACAAGGTAAGTGTAGTTGGCGGCTGCAGGCGATTGTACTTCAATGTGGTCTCATCAGTGAACAATACGGATATTTGATCCTTTTTATTTATTTTTGCACTTTCGTACTTTTTGAGTTTTGATAATTAACTCACTTAACGAGTGTTTTTTGTAAAGTTCTTTATCCTTTTTAGGGTTTTATCCCTTTCTGTAAAGTTTTTACTTTTGCACTTTTGTATTTTTTGAGTTTTGATAACTAACTCAATTAACGAGTGTTTTTTGTAAAGTTCTTTATCCTTTTTAGGGTTTTATCCCTTTCTATAAAGTTTTTACTTTTCACTTTTGTATTTTTTTGAGTTTTGATAATTAACTCAATTAACGAGTGTTTTTTGTAAAGTTCTTTATCCCTTTTAGGATTTTATCCCTGTTTATTTCTAATAAAGTTTTTTACTTTTTCCACACTTAGGTACACTATTATTTATGTTGGGAAACACAACTTGTAGTAATGATTACNGTTGGGCGCCAGTTATTGCCTGGTCGCCAGTGGAAACACAACTTGTAGTAATGATTACCGTTTACAAACTGAACCTGTATTATTTTATTGAATATTCTTTTTATAATAAAAAAATTCTTACTTGCTAATATAATGATTTTAATTTACAATATAATTGTTTACTTGCTAAATCGGTATTTTGTTTATGGAAATTTTATACAATATCGCTTACTTGCTAAATTAATCATAATTGGGTTATTTCTTACTTATTTTGTTATTGCAAGTCGCGGCGGCTTATATTCCGTCGCGATCGCTTCCGCTAAATATTGTTGTAATTTAATGTTGGCTAGTCATCAATTTGCAAATGGAACAGGTAAGTAAATTAATAAAAGAGTTCTTCACATTTTGTCGCGATCACTTCCGTTCGCACTAAATGTGAATTTGCTGTTTCTGCATTTTTGTGAACAGAGAATATTGACTGTGTTAACTAGCATGTTTGCATGTATGTATTTCTGTTATCAATTAATGGAGTATGTATTTACATACAAATGCGTGGGAAACGCATTTTCATTTGACTGCAAAACTATTGGGGCATATTCGTAAACGAAATAAAGACGACTCTGAAGTTAAAGTTTGTAGACCTCAAATAAGAAGGAAGTTATTATATGTATGTTATAGTATGTGCATGTGTAAGAACGTTATCAATAAATGATTTTCGAGGTTGTTTAGTTATGTATGTACACATAAGTACATAGAGGGGAACGTTATCAATGCATATATGATTTTGGAGTATGTGCATTTTTACATATGTAGCGCATTTGTAAGTACATACATACATACATCCGTATGCGCATGCGTGAGAAATAAACTTAGGTGCAGCTTTTTACAGATATTCTATTGAAAATTAAGTCAAAAAACTGTAACTAACTTTAGTGTCGACTTTATTTTGACTATGAATATGCCCCATTAATTACATATAATACGAAAATTGCAGTGGAAAATGACCATACAACACATTTGCTCAAAATAAATGTTCATAAAACTCAAAAATAACTTTTCAAGAAAACACCTTGAAGTTAACAAGTGCATTGCATTTGTACGTTTTTTTTGTCAATGTGTCCATGTTTAAAGTGAAATTGTGAAAAAACTAAAGCAGCTAGAAAATGTGGTTTGTTGCATTATATGTAAATAGCATAGCAGCTACAATAAGAAAAAAAATTTATTTTTTCGACCAAAAGCCCCTTTGAAATGCCGACGACAAATCGCCAAAGAGTTTGCCAATTGCATGCGTACATAATTTTCATAAGGTTTGCAGTGAGAGCATACACTGGCACATACATATGTATGTATGTTTCTTCGTACAAGAATTTTCATATAACTTAACACAATATAAACAATTTTCATATTTTTTTTAATTAATTAAAACTATTAATATGAATTTTTTACCAATTTTAAAATTCTTTTCAACTAACATGCATTTTTACTACCTACTATATACATATATTATATATATTTATATATATATATACTATATACTCGTACAAGAAGCGAACTTGAACACATGCTTTTTGAGTTTTTGGATTTTTTTATGTCGTTAACGACGNTATTATATATATTTATATATATATATACTATATACTCGTACAAGAAGCGAACTTGAACACATGCTTTTTGAGTTTTTGGATTTTTTTATGTCGTTAACGACGACTACTCAATAAATTATATTTAACAAATGGTCATGCATATATGAAGATCCGAAATGCTAACTGATATAAAAGTACAATTCATATAATTTAACTTTTAATTTATTTTATTTTATAAAAACATATATGTACATGAATATGTTTCTGAATTCACCAGCAACCTAGCAACACAGTCAGGCACTTGCAACATAACATAACATTATCATAACAGAATATTTACGTTTTTTGCTGTTAAAACTTGTTCAAATATTAATCGCAATGTGGTGATATTCCATGGATTTATTTTTCAGCCAAACAATTTTACTTTCCAAAAATTTGCACCTTCTCTATCTATCTAAGTTCGCTGTGTAAACACCCATGAGAATTCTCAGACCAATATGGCGGAACTCTCAAGGTATTTGCTCTGATCGTTTACGAGCACCTTAAAGAAACAAAGCTACTGTGTGGTGTATTCAATATTCATTTTTTGGTGAATTCTTTGGACAAATGACAATTGTCCGCAGAAATCAGGAGTGTACTCGTACCCNATAACATTATCATAACAGAATATTTACGTTTTTTGCTGTTAAAACTTGTTCAAATATTAATCGCAATGTGGTGATATTCCATGGATTTATTTTTCAGCCAAACAATTTTACTTTCCAAAAATTTGCACCTTCTCTATCTATCTAAGTTCGCTGTGTAAACACCCATGAGAATTCTCAGACCAATATGGCGGAACTCTCAAGGTATTTGCTCTGATCGTTTACGAGCACCTTAAAGAAACAAAGCTACTGTGTGGTGTATTCAATATTCATTTTTTGGTGAATTCTTTGGACAAATGACAATTGTCCGCAGAAATCAGGAGTGTACTCGTACCCAAAACCAGAGAACTTAGATAGATAGAGAAGGTGCAAACTGAAAGTGGAAACTATTCGCAGACGAAAAATTAACAGCGTTAGAAAAGTTCAACTCGGAATGTAGAAACGCTTGTTAGCAGACAGAAATTTTGTTGATTTTAATGTTGATAACATAATACAATGTTGAGCAACATAAAATGTGATGTTCTTCGTGTTGCGAGCAAATAAACGAAAATATAGGAAATCTTCATATAATTCTCATTAATTTGTAATTTTTGTTAAATTTTTTAACTTGTTCTCGTTTTGTGAAGATGCCAATACAATTTAATATAATTATAGTTTTGCATAAAATTTACACACATACATACATATGTACATGTATGCACACTGGCAATCAAAAGTGAGTGCATGGTGTTTTTTGTTTAATATTTGCAATGTTTTTCAAGTTAAAATATTTTTGTTATTTTTTTATAAAAATGCGGTTCATGCTTTAGTTAAAACCACATAAGGCAATCTTTCAAACTTTATACAGAACATAGAAAAATTCAACAAATTCTCGTCTAAATTTTGACCTGTTTAATCTGAGTTTCTAGAAAAATTTTGAGTACGCTGATAGATCGGTTTTTTAATTCTAGTGAAACAAGATCAAGTTTTAAGCGGCTAAAAAATCGGGTTGATTTTGAATGATTTTTTTTTTTGCTGACGGCTTCTAGCACTTTTTACCAAATAAAAAGGAATTTCTTTGTTGTTGCAACGGTTGCAATTGTTGCAAACAAATTTAAGAAAAAATCGCTATATTTTGCAAAATGCACTTTTTATATGCATAAAACCGCAAAACCCGTCGAAAATAACAAAATATTTTAACTTAAAAACAAATATTAAACAAAAAACAGGATGCACTCACTGACTCACACTTGATTGCCAGTGTACATACATATTTGTGTTTAAAATTAACTACTTATGAAATAATTTTAGTGGCATGAACATATACATACTTGCGCTTTCTAAAAATGGGAATAAAAATTGGATTCGCATAAAATTTTAATTCCAATAACTAATATTTTAGTGAAAACATTTACAATAAAGCTTTCAGTAACTTTTGGAAAATTTGAGCGATTATGTGAAATTATACATGCGTATGTACCTAGATATCCATTTATATTATTGTAAACAAAGCTAATAGTAAAATTTAAAATGGAATATCGATATGACAATTAAAAAAAAAAACAAAAAGAAATTATTACTTGGTCCGGCCGGGATTTGAACCAAGACAAACGGCGAGACGCGAAAAAGTTGCATCGCCTCTAGCATACGCGCCACAGCATATTATTGAAATGACAATCTCTAAATCACTACATATAAGAAATTTTTAATTCATCCAAAAAAGACAAACGCATAAATATTAATACATTTATAAATGTAAATATGTGCATACATATGTACGATTGATCTGCCTTCGTCTTCCCCTCGCCGTCCTCCATCCACAGACAAATTATTAAATATCTGCGAATTGCGACGACGCCACCAAAATTAACCCTAGGTTGACGAAATATTTAGGTTTTCGCATAAGTTTACATTTAATAAAGCCATTCTCGTACATTTTATATGTAGAATAATAATTTCTACCTGAGGATGTACACACAGAACTGAAACTACTGGTTGAACGAAAGAATATAATCCGCTGAGACGTACCTAACTATGAACCAATGACGATTTAACACGGCTATAAATAGTGACAGACAAACAAAAACTATTCAGAACGAAAAATGACACTGAAGGTGGCACAACGCCGAAACCGATTTGTCTCCAAACCAAATTTGACAAGGGATGACGGAAAATCGTTCCACATTACATCACACTCCTACCCTGTCGGAAACATAAACAACGAAAATGAGAATATTAATGCCTGTCAGGCTTATCACTCAAGGACGATTACGCTTTTGACAACATACCAAAGAAGACAATTGAAAATACACAACACCAACGCAAACATCTGGTCCAATAAACAATGTTTAACACTAAATGTTACGCCGAAATTCGCAAGAATTAATCTAAAATCGACCACAGATCGAAGGCGAAAAATCTTGAAAAGAGCAGAAAACAGCTTCCTTCGACATGAAATTAAGAACCTGTATGCCAAAAAAGAACGCATAAATGAGGAGCTACTTTCCATTCATTTAGAACTAGCGGAACTCCTCCCTGTCAGCACGCTCCTGGAGATGTTAGATGAAATAAAGGAGAATATCAGTAAATCTATGGGACAAAAATACAATAAATTAAACAAAAAACTCGATGACCTCAATAGAGAGCAAAACATCACAAAGAACATACAACACAGCGAAATGCCTTTCCATTCCAGATTCGGAAATTTGACTAAGGTTCCCATTAGCAAACAAGAGACAGAAATATTGGAAAAAGGTCTGAAACACAACATACAAAATTATGATAAAAATAAAGAGGTAGAGCACACTATTGTAGACGCGGAAATGTCCATATCATTACTACCAAGCGAGGATCAAGATCATGCAAGACACATATGTAGACGTATAATTGAAAAAAGCATAAAATCCATGGAGAAGAAAAAACTAAGCGACGAAAATAAAACTGTAAAGGGCTAAAGAAAAAACTCAAAACGAATAAAGTAATTACAACAAAAGCAGACAAGGGGAACACAACGGTAAAAATGTACGAAAAAGGATATAAGGAAAAGACAGAGCAACTAATCAAAGAGACAAATTGTCGGATGATGAGAAAGGACCCAACCGATGACTACCAAGGGCAGTAAAACACGCAACAAAATAGGCAAAAAACAATAATAAATCCAAGGAAAGCATATACAATGACACTAATGAATCCTTCTGCTCCTTCAATGATCGCACTCCCAAAAAAAAACAAGCCAGGAAATCCGGTGAGACCAATTATCAACCACAAATCTGCACCAGGATACAAATATCTAAAATCGTTGCTGAAAGAAAAACTGGAACTGCCCAATAAATACACAACTATGAATACAGCGAAGTTAATTAAAAGGATGAAATCGCTAGAAATATCCAAAGAAGCGAAATTTGTATCATTTGATGTTAAGGATCTTTACCCATCGATACCAACGGCAGAAACAGTTACCATCTTGACTAAAACTTTGATAGAAAAAACAGCCAAGAACGTAGCAACGGCAATCGTGAACACATTGAGGGTAACACTAGACCAAAACTACTTCAAGTTTAATAACAAAATATATAGACAAACTAACGGGCTAGGGATGGGTAATCCCAAATCTGCAATTTTGATGGAAGTGTTCATGCAACATTTAAAGGGAAAAGTATATGACAGAGCTGACAACAAGCCTGGGAGCAAAGTTC
Organism: Rhagoletis zephyria; assembly: GCF_001687245.7. NCBI lineage: Eukaryota > Metazoa > Arthropoda > Insecta > Diptera > Tephritidae > Rhagoletis > Rhagoletis zephyria. The sequence continues at coordinate 35,354 of NW_016157793.1, read as the reverse complement.
TACGCAAGATACGTCGATGACATCATATGTCTTGTAACGGGAGACAAGGAAGAACAAATTCTAGGCTATCTCAACGACCAACACACGAATATAAATTTCACTATGGATAAGGAAAACGAAGGCAAAATAAACTATTTGGACATAACAATTAAAATAAATAAGGTTACCAACAAATGCGAATTCGGGATATATAGAAAGCCCACGGCCACAGACACGATAATACAAAATACTTCAAACCACCCCCAACAGCACAAATATGCAGCCTTTAGACATCTAATAACCAGGCTTGAATGAACCCCATTGGAAAAAGAAGCTTACAGCAAAGAACTTAATACGATATACGCAATCGCGGAAAATAACGGATACAGAAAGGGCCTAGTAAACAAGATAAGAAGAGAAACAAAAACGAAGAAATCAAATAAGAAGGAAAATAATGAAAAGGCTTGGGCAGTCTTGACTTATACGGGCAAAACGTCATATAAATTGGCTAAGGTATTCCAAAAGTATAACATTAATACAGCATTTAGAACGAAGGACAATGTGGGGAGGATACTACGAAATAGTGCAAACGAGGAAGACCCACTAGACAAGCAAGGTGTATATAAGTTGACTTGCGAATGTCAACATAGTTACATAGGACAAACAGGGCGCAAGATAAAAACAAGATATCGTGAACATATAAGGGACTACAACAAAAAAATGCTAAAACCTTCTACCACCCCGGAATCGAACTTCGCAAACCATATGGCAGAAAACCATTGTACGCCAATGAAAATAGGAAAGACAGCCAAAGTTCTCCATGTACAGCACAAAGGACAACGCCTAAACGTATTAGAGAATATGGAGATATACAAACAAAAGACGTTCGTCGGAAAAATAATAAATGAGCAAATAAACACCGCATCTGATATATTATTCGAACCACTCAGGCTACTATACGCAAAACAAAACAGAAACCCTGCAACTACCATAAACAATGAAATGCAGGTCCAAACTACAGAAACAAAGAGAAAGAAAATAACTGATTTTGAAGTGAAAAGCTAATTTCTACCTGAGGATGTACACACAGAACCGAAACTACTGGTTGAACGAAAGAATATAATCCGCTTAGACGTACCTAACTATGAACCAACGAAGATTTAACACGGCTGTAATAGACAAAAAGAAACTATTCAGAACGAAAAATTACTCTGAAGATGGCACAACGCCGAAACCGGTTTGTCTCCAAACCAAATTTGGCAAGGGATGACGGAAAATCGTTCCACATTACATCACACTCCTACCCTGTCGGAAACACCAACAACGAAAATGAGAAGAATACTAATATTTCATTTAAAATTCTGCATGAAAACATCTTATCGACGATAAATGTAACTTTCATGAAAATTAACTATACAAATTTTATTTTATTAACCACTGGAACAAAAAAACTTGTTCCGCTCAAATGGGTTAAAAGCAAACTGCAGTTGATATATTTACACGCTTACATGCAGACATACATATTGACATGTACAGTGGACTTGCACTAACTTGGACATCGCATTGCTTGTACTTTGATGAGGTTCAATCTTTTTATACTGGTGATCGGACGTACATTAACTGGCTCTTACTCTTTTGGCTATTTAATAAAGAAAAGGGACTTTTTATATCATTTTATCACGTTCACAGTCTAAATAAACGCTTGTGGATCTAGTTTTCATATCGCTGACAAATTATTCTGTGCTTTTATATTAAAATTTAAATTGAACAAAATTTTATCCAAGTGCGGTGCAACTAAATAAACTAAATTAAAACATGTCTCCTCCTACTTCTGCTTCGTCGCAAAAGCGCCGTTTTAGCAAAGGCTCTCCTTCCGCTAAAGTCATCAAACTAGACGAAGAAGTTGCCCTCACAGCAGTTCTCACGAAACTAAAAGATACGAAGGGGAAAATTCAGCAGCAAACGGATCATATGCTGTCATTGTTTGAGAGCGTCTCTCAGAAGCTGACTGAGCTAGAACAAAAGACAACAATGCGTGTGGATGAGGAGTTGGCTGCACTGGCCAATAAAGTTAGTGATATGACTGCACGTATTGAGTTAATGGAGGTGAATATGAAGAAAGCAGAATCTGTTTTTGAGAATTTGTAACAACAATTAGCAAGTGCGCTACAACAGAAGTCTGTCCCGGACTGCGCTGCGGATGCTGTTGCATTTGGTATACCTTATGCCGAAGGAGAGAACTTAAAAAGTGTTTACAACCAAGTATGTCTCTCTATTGACTACCTGTCTCCCCAAATTCGCGATATATTACGAACGAAGCCCTCCTCTGCTAGTCGAAACAGTGCTGTCGTAATAAAATTTCACTCGCCGCTTAACATAAATCGTAATCTTCATGCTTTTGGCGAATACCGCAAACGATTCAAAACAGCAGTCCCCCTCAACCCGATCGGTATTGATGGTAACAAGAGGCCATAAAAATCCGANTGACAGAAATCGTACTCTTCATGCTTTTGGCGAATACCGCAAACGATTCAAAACAGCAGTCCCCCTCAACCCGATCGGTATTGATGGTAACTTTCATATTTTTGAGAGTCTCTCACCAGATAATCGGCGCCTACTACAAGAGGCCATCAAAATGCGGCGAGATGGTAAACTTTCGTCGGTGCGTACAATACGGGGCTATGTACATGTTAGAAAAGAGAAGGGGAGAAACAACAGCACAACCAAAATTATGTGTAAGGAGGACTTGGCGCAGTTTAACTAGTTGTACTTACATATTTTGTTTTTTATTGCCTTTGGCTCATTTGTTTCTCTTGTTTATTGTCAACACTGTAAAGATAGCGCACCTCAGCATTTATTCTTTGTCTCTATTGAAATTCTCCCATCTTTGTTTTAGTCTTAAAGTTGCTTATTCTAAATGTTATTATGAATGTAAACAATAGCGAATCGGATAGCATTGGCTGCTGTAGTCGTGCAATGTTAAATATTTTATGTAGTCGTCAAAGCGGGTTCAATGTAGTGCACTTTAATGCGCGCAGTCTAAATTCTGAAAAAATGGATATTGTCAGAAGCACTTTTGAATTTTCGTCTGTGGACATAATCTGTGTTTCGGAGACTTGGTTTAAAAGCGATATTAGTGATTCCCATTATGACATAACAAACTATAAGCGTTTCCGGTCTAATAGAAATTAGAAAAAGGGTGGAGGAGTAGCCACATACTGCAAAAAATACCTGACGGCAAAGCTGATTCCACATGAGGCTATTACCAATATCAAATATATATGCTTATTGAACTGTCTAATTGTGTGTCTAAAGTGCTTTTGTCGTGTGTCTACAACCCCAATAAATGTTTTAGAGTTTGTGACTATTTTCATGTTTTGTCACCTATTGCTGTTAATTATGACAGTATTATTGTCTGTGGCGATTTCAATGTTAATTTACTTTGTAGGGACTCTTACAGCACCAGATTATTGGATGATGTGGCTTCTCTTGGTCTATCGTTTGTAAATGTGTCAATACCTACGAGGTATGGTAGTAACTGTTGTCCAAGTTTGCTTGACTATTTTATTGTATCTGGTCCTTCTTGTGTTTAAAAGTTTGATCAAAATTTCCTTTATTTCAGATCATGATCTTATTTTTTGTGCTTTTGATTTAAAATTTAACTTCGACCGCAATAAGTTGGTTAATAGCTACACCACATTTGACTACCGTTTTTTAAATGTCAATAGTCTCTTGAACGATCTTTCCCGCATCGATTGGACAGTGTGCTGGGGACTTGCTGCGGTGAATGAGAAACTTGCTTTTCTGAATGATAATATACTATGTAGCCTTCGGGCTCATGTTCCGCTACGAACATATACAAAGAGATCTTCGTGTCCCTGGTTCAACTCTGTTGTGCGAGCTGTGATTAGACAACGCAACACGGCATATTCCCGATGGAAAAAGAATCGCTCAAATTCTAATTGGTGTGCATTCAAGGCGGCTAGAAATGAAGCCACCATGGTCATTAGACGTGAAAAGCGCAAGTTCTTTGTCAAGAAGTTGGATCCATCACTGCCCAATAATGTTCTTTGGAAAAACTTGAAAAGTCTCCGGGTACATATTTGTGACAGCACAAATTACCTACTCGAGCCTGAAGCTCTCAATGATTTCTTCATTAATCGTACTTCCTCCTGCTTACCTTCTCCACAGCCCCCCTTCTCGTGCTCCCTTACACCGAATTGTGAAATGTTTGAGTTTAGTGTTGTATCCGAGTTTGATGTAGCTAGATGTACTAACAAAATACGATCCAACGCAATTGGTGAAGACGGAATTCCATTAAGGTTTGTTAAAGTAATCTTGCCGCTCATCTTACCTACATTGACTCACATCATTAACCATTGTTTTACAACCTCATGCTTCCCTGATGCTTGGAAAATTGCAACAGTGATTCCAGTCGCTAAAAATAAATCTGCATGTAATCCTTGTGACTTCCGTCCAATTAGTGTCTTGCCTGTCTTGTCTAAAGTACTTGAGTCCTTAATGTCTGAACAAATATATTGTCATCTCAGCAAATTCAGGTTACTGTCTCCATCTCAGTCAGGGTTTAGAGCCAAACACAGCTGCTCGACAGCTATGATTAAAATACTTGGCGGCATACGGATATCCTTTGATAAAAACAATTTGACACTATTATGCCTTTTAGACTTTTCCAAAGCTTTTGACTCGGTTAGCCATGACCTACTTTGCTCTAAACTTACTTTGGGTTTAGTGAAGTTGCTGTCCGATTAATGACAAGCCACTTGTCCGGCAGAGCTCAGAGAGTAAAAATTGGTTATGAAGTATCCGAACTTAGACCGCTAACAACGGGTGTACCCCAAGGCTCTATTATGGGACCATCACTATTTAGCATGTTCATTAATGACATATTTAATACTTGTCAACATGCAAAAATGCATGCTTATGCGGATGACATTCAAATTTATTTGTCAGGGGCTCATGACGATGTGGTTAATTTGTGCGCGGATTTCAATAGTGATTTGTCGTTTATATCTTCATGGTCTGTGAGAAACGGTCTATGAATTAATAGTGAAAAATTATTTGTTTTACCAGTATGTAAAAGTAATATTAATTGTAATGTGATGCCTTCTCTGTACATTGGTGATAAGTCCCTTAAGTTTGTGTCAAAAGTAACTAACCTTGTTTTTGTTATAAACACTAACTTAACCTGCATTGATCATATTAATTCCGTTGTCGGCAAAGTATATTATACTCGGAATTTAAGAATGTCTGCTACTTTTACACCGGTGTGCATTAGGCGTAAACTCGCCATTCAATTAATATTGCCTATAATATGTTACTCGGAATTAATCTACAGTAAGCTGGACTTACAATCTGCTCATAAAATTGATGTGGTATTCAATCCCGTTACGCGGTATGTTTTTGGGTTGGCGAAATACGATCATATATCTGAATGGAAATCGCTGCTCTTGGTGCGGTATTTTTGAATACTTGAAGGCTAGAAATTGCATTTTTCTATTTCGCCTTATGATGGATAAGGAACCTAGCTATCTGTTTGAAAAATTGTCTTTCCCGAAATCTGCGCGCCTAACGGAATTGATCGTACCCAACTATATTTATCTAACATCTGCAAGACTATTTTTTGTTAATGCTATTCGCACCTGGAACTCGATTCCATCTCATATTCGTAATAGTTTGAACATAAGCGACTTTAAGAGTGTTTTGTGTTCTTATTTTCGTTAAAATGCTATTTCATATCCAAAGTTATACCCTTTCCTCTGAGGCTCGCTATCTAGTTAGGTACAGGGTAATCAATACATTATTCTTATGTTTTTCCTTATGCTCCACTTGTGATTCTCTATAGAGTTTTGTAAGTTTTTGTTGTTCCTGGTTTTGTCTTATATATTACTTTATCTTAATTTTAAACGTTAACATATTTTAATTCTTTATTATAAGTTACAGTTCTACTATAAAAGATCATTGGGAAAATGAAATTTTCAATGAAATAAAAGTTTTATTCCGTCAAACTTAGTGAAATATTTATTGAGTTTTCTTGAGTGCTTTTACTACTTTGCGGACTTTTTTACAATATATTGCGAAAATTTGAGGTAGCTCTAATAGCTACCCAAAACAACTTCTGAATATTTTTTCTTTACTTTTAATATTATGAGGCTCTATGAACCTTGTAATTAAGAGGAACAATTTTTATATTCATCAGGGATGAATTTGAACGGAAAGGGTTAAAAAGTTAGAACGTTTTATGGAATTTTGCAGAATTTCCATAATTTTTGCATAACGTCTGAAATTAAGATTTATATGCATACGCAGGTATATAGTTTTTGTTAAGTAATCAGCTATACTTTCATAAAAAATATTAAACTAAATAAAAAACTAAAGCAAATAACCAAAACTTGCAAAATGACGCGTCCCAGTTTATGTATACATATTTGGTTCGCTGCATATAGATATTAAATTCAATGGAATGGGTGGCAGTGGGATAATGTGTTTCTACTAAATATCATCTGAAACCCATAAAAAACGTAGCGAAAAAAGATCAACCGCGGGCGAAATTTGTTTATGTACATATGTATGTATGAACAAACGTATGTATACAAAAATGTTTACTCATTTATTAATGAGCATAATGAGTAAAAAAATTAAAGCATGAAAAAAGAAACAATTTTAAAATGAAGATTTGGCAGTTTTTAGTTTTTTATAAGCCTGCAACTTCTTTAAATACGCATGTTGCCAGATGTTGCTGGCAAAACACATATCTGTTGATAAACATTTATTTCTGTATTTCTACCTCGGAATTTAACAGAACTATTACGTTCCAAATGCCTCTGTTAAATTACCTACTAGAACCGTTTCAGAAAATAAAAATTCCATACCACAGTGATTCCCACTTGTTTAAGCCACCGCTTAAAGCGCAATACGGCGGCCGTGCGCGCAATCCTTGGCCGCAGCAGTTTGGCAGTTGGCCGACGTCAACTCCGAAAATATAATTACCGAGCGCGCACGGCCGCCTCCCCATCGTCGTAAAAAATCAGCAGAAGTTAGTTCAGCAATTAACACCGGACACGCGCCCCTTCTGCATATAGTACCTCGAAACTTAGCCTTTCCTTTGTGTTAAATCCCACTCGATAATTTGCGCTAAACTGTGTAACCTTTAAAAATGCTTGTTAATAAATTGAGTGGAAATTATACATTTTAAAGTCGAAACCCAAGCCTTTTTTAGAGCGGAAACAAAGTGTGTGGGTGCAAGGTGAGTGCGAAAGGCAACCATTGGAATTACTCATGGTCCTTCGCAGCCAACCGTGGCCCAGCTCATAAAGGAAAAAAAAATTAAAAAACTTAAAAATAAAAAATTAAAATCCGTACTCGTACGTCCGCCAAATGATAATATAAAACAATTTAAAGAGTGAGAAAAAATATATAAACAAAAGTGCACGTATATACATATGCATATATGCAAAAAAACAAGAGAAAACTAAAAAATTTTTGACAAAAAAAAAACTGTGAAAACAGAAATTTGTTTAACAAAAAAAAACATAAAGCTTTTAATTTTAAAGCAAACATAAGTGCTTAAAACACAAAAGTGCGCGCATACGTACAGTGCTACATATGTATATACATATAGATACAAATACATTAAAAAAAAATAAGCGATCCAGTTAACCAACCAAGCAGCACAGTTTTCCAGCACAAGTAGCCAGATCCAACAACAAAGCGTCAGCAGCAGTAGCAGCATCACCCGAACAAACCATCAGCCAACCGGCATATACATATAAGCGGCAAATCTAGCAGCAACACCAGACACAAGAAGCCCCCAGGCAAAAAGAATCTCACTTACATACAATCACATCTACATAAATCAAGGAAAGTAGTAAGTAGGCAAATTTTTAATTTCCTTAAAAATTGAAATAATATAACTTTCATTTTCGTAAAAGTTATATTATTTCTAATAAACTGCAAACGGACATACATACGTATACACATACATATATATATATATATATATAATTAAATAAAAGGCGTATTTTTGCTCGCCAAAAAACCGTTCTATTAAAATTGCGGATATTTTCCTGCCGCCCAAAATTTTCACATCGGCAATTTGCCGCTATTAAAATTTTTGTAGAAAAATTCCGGTTTCCGAAAAGCGGTATGTCTCCACATACCGCCAATCTTATATATATATAAGTATATGTATAANAATTTGCCGCTATTAAAATTTTTGTAGAAAAATTCCGGTTTCCGAAAAGCGGTATGTCTCCACATACCGCCAATCTTGTATATATGTAAGTATATGTATAAATATACAAATTCGGATGTATACCCCAAAATAAATTCCGTTGCAGTTTATATGCCTACGGTGTCCCACTGTGCAAGAACAAAATATTAGCTCATTAAAATCATATACATTCTTCTGCTTACCAATTTTTGCCGTTGGTCGCATAGTTCGTTGAACTTGGCTAAACAAATTGCCGAAAAAAGTGAATTTTTTTCCCATATACCATATGTACATACCGTAGCACATATAAGCATTTTTACAAGTTGCATTTTCTGCAACTATTTGCTTAATAGTTAAGAGAGTCGCTGTTGTTCATCGGACAATACAGTCCACATATACCAAACGCACTCTAGCTTATTTTCATATATTTCCACCTCGCTTTTCTCTGCGGCACTCACCAAGTTAAGAGAACGTAAGTCAAAGCCCGCTCTCCGACTTAAATACGTTCGGTACCAAGAACTCAACTCAGCGGTGAGCGGCCTTTTACGTATTATCATATCCACATGTGCATTCCCGCACACAAACATACATACGCACTGTAATCAAAACAAACTTTCTGTTTTTCGTACTTCTTAACTCACCACTGCTGTGACAAAGCATAGCTTAGCCATATACTCGGCTTCATACGTAAATATTTGTACATACGTACATTTTTACATTGCACATATTCTGCACATTTGTACATACGTGCTAGCAAAGAATATTAGTTGTGTTTTCGTATTCTCCAGTAAAAAATATCCAGTAACTTGCCAGTAACCAAATTTCGGAGAGTAAGCCAATATTTACTCCCAATGAGTGAAATATGCAAGAAACTACGAAAACGCAAAACCAGCAAGAAGTTGCTAGTTTTATGAACAGCTGATTAATTTGTTATTTTCCAATGCATTTTTTTTTGAAAACTAGTGTTTTCCATTTTATTATATATTTAAATAGGTTTATTTTTTCAATTGCAACTCTAAAAGCACCACAAACAATTATTTACTTAATGTGATTTACAATAAGCATCATGCCATCAGCTGTTTTTCTTACTAGCAAATAGTTGCTAGTAAAAATTTATCTAGTAAAAATCCAGTAAAACTTGCAAGTAAAGCTGTCATTTGTGCTCTCTCAATTTCCCCTCTACGCAAGTTTTTGCGTACGAAAACGACATCCAGTAAAAAACCAGTAAAATTAGTACTAGATTTACTGGATAGTGCGTACGCGAACAGGGCTATTATCACACGAATATTATCTATAACGCGATAATAAGTGAGTTCAAGATATCAGATACACGCAACCCAGTAGGGAAAGCTCCCGAATTGCATTGGTCTAGATAGTGATACATAACCAATACTTTTTCAGTATTTACATAATTATTTATATCACTTTAAATATTTATACATACGTACATTTCACCACGTATATAACAGTGAAAAGTGTTTGTGATTTCGTTTCTCTTACAAAACATTTTTTTTTTTCAAATCCATATTCCGCGGATTTAATTGGGACGCTCCGTTTTCCACGTTAAAAAGTGCTGAACCAAAGATTAAAGCAAATACAACTTCACGTAATTTGCAAGAAACAAAAACACAAACACCGCCACAAGATCTTATAATTTTTTTCTTGATTTTCTGTGGCACAAAGTGCAATTTTTCCGTTTGGCACTAATTTTCTTATTTTTTGCGAACGATATCTGGGTGGTACTCAGCTATTTTTAGTTAAATCTTCTATTAATTTATATACGTCTGACCTTCCACGACATTTAAAATGCCACTTGAACACAGTCCACCAAAAGTTTCTGAAATGCAGACAAAGTCAAAAGGTGCTTCACAAGAAGCCACCGGCGGTAAGAGGGAACCCTCACCGCGCCCGAAATCTTATACTTTTGAACCATCCGTTCAAAAGTTTATAGCGGAAAGTGACAGTATCATGAGATACTGTGCAAAATTCAGTGATGCACCAATTCAAGACCACACTGAATCTTATCTCATGATAAAAGACAATTCACTAGATGATTGTTGGGCACGGCTTCAGTCCGCCTACGATTTGGTATTTTAAAAGCCAGATGACAGCCTCCCCGAAAACTTTAAAACTTCGGTAGAAGGCAAGTACTTCACTTGCCTTGAATTTTATGAGGTGACCAAAGCTAAAATTGCCGATCAACTGTCGTTGATTAGAGCAATCGCCGCACCGAGTCCACCACCCCGCGTGGAACACACCTCGGCAGAGGCAAACATTTTTCTTCAAGTCCCACCTTGTGACACGGAGACATTTTACGGCGGTTACGAAGAATGGCTCGCTTTTCGTGACATGTTCACAGCGGTGTACATAAACCACCCGAAGCTCTCCCGTGCTCAAAAATTGTATCACCTCCGATACAAAACCCAAGGAAAAGCCGGCTCCATTGTCAAGCAGTACCCGCTCAGCGATGATAACTTCGAGCTGGCCTGGGAAGCTTTACGGTCACGATACGAAAACAAACGTATCCTCGTTGACAACGAAATTAAAATTTTGATGACTTTGGNTATCAGATACACGCAACCCAGTAGGGAAAGCTCCCGAATTGCATTGGTCTAGATAGTGATACATAACCAATACTTTTTCAGTATTTACATAATTATTTATATCACTTTAAATATTTATACATACGTACATTTCACCACGTATATAACAGTGAAAAGTGTTTGTGATTTCGTTTCTCTTACAAAACATTTTTTTTTTTCAAATCCATATTCCGCGGATTTAATTGGGACGCTCCGTTTTCCACGTTAAAAAGTGCTGAACCAAAGATTAAAGCAAATACAACTTCACGTAATTTGCAAGAAACAAAAACACAAACACCGCCACAAGATCTTATAATTTTTTTCTTGATTTTCTGTGGCACAAAGTGCAATTTTTCCGTTTGGCACTAATTTTCTTATTTTTTGCGAACGATATCTGGGTGGTACTCAGCTATTTTTAGTTAAATCTTCTATTAATTTATATACGTCTGACCTTCCACGACATTTAAAATGCCACTTGAACACAGTCCACCAAAAGTTTCTGAAATGCAGACAAAGTCAAAAGGTGCTTCACAAGAAGCCACCGGCGGTAAGAGGGAACCCTCACCGCGCCCGAAATCTTATACTTTTGAACCATCCGTTCAAAAGTTTATAGCGGAAAGTGACAGTATCATGAGATACTGTGCAAAATTCAGTGATGCACCAATTCAAGACCACACTGAATCTTATCTCATGATAAAAGACAATTCACTAGATGATTGTTGGGCACGGCTTCAGTCCGCCTACGATTTGGTATTTTAAAAGCCAGATGACAGCCTCCCCGAAAACTTTAAAACTTCGGTAGAAGGCAAGTACTTCACTTGCCTTGAATTTTATGAGGTGACCAAAGCTAAAATTGCCGATCAACTGTCGTTGATTAGAGCAATCGCCGCACCGAGTCCACCACCCCGCGTGGAACACACCTCGGCAGAGGCAAACATTTTTCTTCAAGTCCCACCTTGTGACACGGAGACATTTTACGGCGGTTACGAAGAATGGCTCGCTTTTCGTGACATGTTCACAGCGGTGTACATAAACCACCCGAAGCTCTCCCGTGCTCAAAAATTGTATCACCTCCGATACAAAACCCAAGGAAAAGCCGGCTCCATTGTCAAGCAGTACCCGCTCAGCGATGATAACTTCGAGCTGGCCTGGGAAGCTTTACGGTCACGATACGAAAACAAACGTATCCTCGTTGACAACGAAATTAAAATTTTGATGACTTTGGCGACTATTCAATCCGAGAATAGCGAGCGACTTCAAAGGCTGCAAACATCAATCAACAACTGTCTGTCAGTTCTTAATTCCCAAGACGTCCAGACAGACAGTTGGGATCCCATATTGGTGTACATATGCTCATCCAAATTGCCCGAAACCACACTGTCACTTTGTGAACGATCTCTCTCTTCTCGAAGAGATTTACCCTCATGGTCAGAAATGCACGATTTTCTTTCTTCAAGATACGAAGTAGTCGAAAGACTTAACCGGCTTCATCCAAGCCAAAATAAACAAAAACCAGTCGCTCATCAAAATGCTGCGCAAAACAGGTCCTTTAACAGGACTCAAACTTTTGTGGCAGAACCTAAGAGTGTAGTAACTTGCTCTTACTGCATGTGCCCTCATCCCCTTAGAGTCTGCCCACAATTTAAGCGAATTTCGGTACCAAACCGAGTACAATTCGCAAACCAAACCAAGCTGTGCAAAAACTGCCTTGGTAATACCCATAGCACTAATCAGTGTCCGAGCAAGTGGTCATGTATACATTGCCAACAACGGCAAACCACAATCTCGATACTCCAGTGCGCGAGCAAATAAAACCGCCGCACAACACACTACTGCCCAGTCGACACCTCCCGCTCGGCAAGCGCAGTCAACCTCCAATTCCAGCGAGCAACCGTTCTGTTCCAAACAAGCACAAATTCAATCATTGCACACCGACAATGATAGCGAATTTCTCCTTCCAACTGCCATGGTCGCGGTTGAACACGAAGGGGAATTGTTTCAACTTAGAGCATTGATTGATCAAGGCTCACAGAGAACTTTCATTTCCTCGAAAGTTCAGAAACGGTTGAAACTACCATTCGAACATTCCAAGTTCGAAATTTCCGGCATGGGTGGACACGTAGTACAAAGCTCCTCAAAGCTTTGTCCACTCACATTGGTTGCACCAAAAACCATGCAACGGATAAACACACAGGCTATCGTGTTACCTCAGCTCACGAGGCACATGCCTACATTCACCATTAGCCGTGAAAACTGGCAGCGATTCAAGATCCTTGAACTTGCTGACCCAAGCTGTCACATACCAGCTCAAACTGATATGGTAATCGGCAGCGATATACCTCCAAAAATCCTGCTGGAAGGTATACAAAAGATTTGCGACACTATACTTGCGCAAAGAACAATATTTGGCTGGATTCTCAGTGGTCCAATAACCAAAAATGTGGTGGCATTCTCGACACAAGTAGAAGAGTGCTCGAATGATACTCTCAACTCTCAGCTTCGAAAGTTTTGGGAAGAGGGGGAGATTCCACAACCTCCACAAATTTCACCTGAAGATCAGGCATGTGAGCATATATATGCAACAACAACGACTCGTGCCTTAAACGGTCGATACATTGTGCGACTTCCATTCAAGGAAGAATTTCCAAAAAAGCTGTCTCTGGGCCACTCTCGGTCTGCTGCACTTCAGCAGGTTTTTAGCATGGAGTGATCGCTCCAGAAAAAAGGAGACTTACGCACAATGTACAACAATGTGTTGCAAGGATATCTCGAACTCGGTCATATGGAGCACACGAAGCCATGCGAGATAATAGCTTATAGCAAGTACTTCTCGTTCTATTTGCCACATCATGCGGTCGTTAAACCAGATAAGGTAACCACCAAAGTTCGCGTGGTATTCAACGCCTCAAAAACATCTGGTTCAGGAAAATCCCTGAATGCCGTGTTGCACACTGGTCCCACACTCCAGCCAGATCTCATGCTGCTCGTTTTGCAGTAGCGAATGCACAGATTCGTGTTCGATGGCGACATTGAAAAAATGTATCGTCAAATACTCGTCCATGAGGACGATAAAGATTTTCAGCGAATCTTGTTTCGCACGTCAGCTGACTCTCCTGTCACCGATTATAATCTTAAAAGCGTAACGTTCGGCGTTAGTTGTGCACCATATCTCGCTATCCGTACCCTGCATCAATTAGCAGATGATACGATAGCGACATTTCCTTTGGCTGCCACAATACTTAAAACCGAAACGTATGTGGATGACATCCTATCCGGAAGTCATGACATTGACAACGCCACTGAATCACTTCTTCAAAAGATCAAAGCGCTTAAGTCAGCTGGTCAGCCATTATAGAAAAATTTTTAAAGGAGGATCTTCTCGACTCCAACTTTTTGAAATTTGAGAGCGCTTCCACAACCAAAACTCTTGGTATACAATGGAACACACTCACAGATAAATTTTCATACACCATTCTGCCTGCATCGACATCGAATGCCGTCACAAAGCGACACATTTTATCTTCTGTCGCAAAACTTTTTGACCCGGCAGGATGGCTGTCGCCAGTGATGATTCAAGCAAAGATTCTGCTTCAAGAACTTTGGCTGGATGGCGTTGATTGGGATGAATGTGCCAAACCTATAGCTTTGGCAAAATGGCAACAGTTCGCAAAAAATTTGCCAGCCATATGCCCCATCGAAATCCCTAGATGGGTTAACGTCACTCCGGGAAAGACACCCAAATCCACGGGTTTTGCGATGCCCCGGAAAACGCATATTGCGCTGCGATTTACATCCGCGTAGATGCTAACAACCAAAGATATTCCACTCTCTTGGTTGCAAAAAGCAAAGTCGCACCATTGAAGACGGTAAGCTTGCCACGCCTGGAGCTGTGTGGTGCAGTCTTACTCGCAAAACTGGTCGCAACTGTT
>NW_016157793.1:11612-17045 GCF_001687245.7 Rhagoletis zephyria | reverse complement strand
CAACTCATTTTCTAAGAAGCCAACTCTAGCTTATATATGTGCATATAGTACATCGAAACTTAGCCTTTCCTTTGTGTTAAATCCCACTCGATAATTTGCGCTAAACTGTGTAACCTTTAAAAACGCTTGTTAATAAATTGAGTGGAAATAGTACATGTCGAAAACAAAAGTATTTTCTTAGAGCGGAAACAAAGTGTGTGTGTGCAAGGTGAGTGCGAAAGGCTACCATTGGAAGTACTCACCACTGAGTCGTTTGCACCTTCGCGTTGTTATATGTTCTCTGGTATTACCTAGGCCATGAAGAAAACAGAAAAAAAGNCAAGCAAAGATTCTGCTTCAAGAACTTTGGCTGGATGGCGTTGATTGGGATGAATGTGCCAAACCTATAGCTTTGGCAAAATGGCAACAGTTCGCAAAAAATTTGCCAGCCATATGCCCCATCGAAATCCCTAGATGGGTTAACGTCACTCCGGGAAAGACACCCAAATCCACGGGTTTTGCGATGCCCCGGAAAACGCATATTGCGCTGCGATTTACATCCGCGTAGATGCTAACAACCAAAGATATTCCACTCTCTTGGTTGCAAAAAGCAAAGTCGCACCATTGAAGACGGTAAGCTTGCCACGCCTGGAGCTGTGTGGTGCAATCTTACTCGCAAAGCTGGTCGCAACTGTTCGAAAACGGCTCAAATTGGAATCGTGCAACACATTCTTATGGTCAGATTCAGAGATTGTGCTAGCTTGGCTTGAAAAGCCACCATGCACATGGAAGACGTATGTATCCAATCGTACTTCCCAAATCCGGGAATATCTTCCAACCGGTACATGGCGCCATGTTGTCAGCCAAGATAACCCAGCCGACCTCGGCACCCGCGGGTGCAAACCGCAGGATCTGGCGAGTTCCCTACTCTGGTGGCACGGACCAAAATGGCTCTCTTGCCACATGGATGCATGGCCAAGGTCAAAGGCGTGCAGTGCATCTCCACCAGAAAAGCGCAAGGTGGAGGTATATCACGCGCTCGAAGAAGAGGTCGATTTTCTTGATCGCTTTTCCTCCTTCTCTCGAGCACTTCGCGTGACTGCGTACATGTTCCGCTTCGTGAGCAATGTACGCAACAAATCAAAGGGGTTAGCTACAATCACTAATCCACATCTGACGCATAACGAATTTCAATATGCAAAGCGAAAAAAGCGCTTTGCAAGATAAAAAGCCACTTAACAAAAAAAGTCCTCTTCTTGTTCTCAATCCTTCATTGGACAAAGACGGACTGCTACGGGTTAATGGCCGATTAGCACATTCCACATTGAACTATAATTAAAGGCACCCAATAATTCTCCCTACCGAATCGAGGTTCTGCCAGCTATATTTGGAGTTTTTACACTCGCTGCTTCTTCACGCAGAAACACGATTAATGCTCCAAATGGTAAGGCAAGAGTACTACGTACCAAAGCAAAAACCTCTAATTAAAACATGCATTTTTCAATGCAAGGTGTGCATGCTTTACAAGCAACAAACACGCACCCAAATAATGGCCGCTCTACCCCCTGAGCGCTGCAGTTTCTCACTCCCATTTTCCACAACGGGGGTAGATTTTGCTTTGCCATTCCAAATTAAAGCATCGGTGCTAAGAGCTACAACCCTTATCAAGGGATACGTTGCAGTTTTTGCCTGTTTTTTCCACTAGGGCAGTGCATCTCGAGCTATGCTCGGATCTTACAACCGAGGCTTTTCGAGTAGCATTCGCCCGCTTTGTTGGCAGACGAGGCTTCCCCTCAAAAATGATGAGCGACAATGGAAAAACGTTCATTGGCGCCCAGGGAGCAACAGAACGCGACTTCGTTAAATTCCTTAACGAATGTTCCGCAGACATTGAAAATATGCCCCTCAAGGCATCAACTGGCAATATATACCACCCAGCGCCCCCACATGGGCGGCTTGTGGGAATCTGCAGTGAAAAGCCTTAAAATCCATCTAAAGAAAACCGCTGCAACCCACAAGTTTACCTTTGAAGAATTCATGACGCTTCTGGTGCGAATTGAAGCAGTCCTCAATTCGAGGCCTCTGTCCGCACTTTCCCAAGACCCAGCTGGTATGACAGCACTTACTCCGGGTCGCTTCATTCGAGGTGCACTGCTATTGGCCATTCCCGAGCCTGATGCGGAAGACCCCTCCTATTAAACCGGTGGGAGAAAGTCAAAGCACTTCACCACCAATTTAGCCGCCGCTGGAAAGAAGATTACCTCAAAGATCTTCAGAAGAGATACAAGTGGAAAACCCCACAACGCGATCCTCAGCCAGGCGACCTCGTCGTGATCAAAGAAGATTCGCTCCCCCCCACCGAGTGGCGATTGGGACGAATCGAAAACGTTCGCCACGGCCCTGATAACCACATACGTATCGTAAAAATCCGTAAACAAAATGGAGTTATCACGCGGCCACTTGTCAAACTGTGCTTCCTTCCAAAAGCACAATAAATAATTCTATACNGTACCGTTAATTCTTTCATGATCCAATGACGGGATCTAAACGAAATTACGGGACGACCCGTGAGGTACTATCTTTCCGATCAAACAAAGAATTATAGAAATCAGTTCACGTGGTCCAAAGTTATGCGGTAGCATATATAAAATAAAAAAAATATTCCTACGGATTGATAACCTCCCCCTTTTTTGAAGTCGGTTAAAAATGTTTGAGTTCTTTGTTTATTTTATGTAAATAGAGTTCAATTTATGAAACTTTAAAAATTGTATTGATTTAGTACATACTGTACACAAAACTTGCATAAATGTATTTTAAGAGTATATTATCTGAAGCGAATTTTCAGTATTTTCTGGTGATATATCTATAGAAGCATAAACCCCTCCTAAAATATATTCCTGGGTGCGCCCCTGAGTTCAATGCATTTTTCAGTCAGTTGAAGAAATTCGACTTTCTTTTTTCCCAACAGTATTTTTCTTCCATATGGTGCAGATACTTGTTTTCTGTTTTTTCATGCCTTATGGTGTACTCTATATTTGTAAATAAAGCTCAACTTGCCTACACACACTTTCAATCCCGGATTGTATTACACAAATACTTATTAAATCAGAACGTATGGAAAAGCTAACAATATTTATTAAAAATAAATCAAAACAAGAAATACATTAATTACTAACGATTTCTCTACAAATGAATTATGTATGTGTTAACGAGCCAAGGGCTGTTCAGATAGTTACTTATAACTGTTATCTTAATTATATCCAATGAATTAAAAAAAATATGAGAACAAAAGTTTGTTCTGAAATTTTTAAAACTTTTCAATTCTTGAATGTCACTATTTCGCAAAAAAAAGCTAATACGATTTTAGTGCAAATGGATTTTGGTTACGTAGGTGATAANCTGAAATTTTTAAAACTTTTCAATTCTTGAATGTCACTATTTCGCAAAAAGAAGCTAATACGATTTTAGTGCAAATGGATTTTGGTTACGTAGGTGATAACGAACAAAGTTGTATTTTAAATTTTTGTCGTACGTTTTAGTGAACTTTTAACTAATTCAGGAACAGTGTGAGTATAGAAAAAATGTCAATGAAAAAAAATTTTGTTTCTGGAGTTAAAAACTATCCTATCTGTTAACAATACACACCCACAAATTTGCACTTAAATCGGTTAAGGGGTTTCAGAGATTAGCGAAAACCAACACAGTGAAACGGGCTCTTTATATATTAAGATAAGCACGATGCGAGGAGCATAGAAAAAATGTTGATGAAAAAAAATATGCTTTCTCGGCTTCAAAACTCTCCTATCTTTTGAGTTGGAACCAACAGCATACACCCACAAAATTTCATTGAATTCGGTTAAGAAGTTTCGGAGAGTAGCGTAAATGAACAGGATTTTTATATATTAAGATAAGCACGTTGCGAGGAGCATAGAGAAAATGTCGATAAAAAAAAAAGTGTTTTCTCGGCTTCAAAACTATTCTATCTTTTAACAATATACGCCCACAAAATTTTATTGAAATCGGTTAAGCGGTTTCCGAGATTAGCGTAAACGAACACAGTGACACGGGATGTTTATATTTTAAGATAAGCACGTCGCGAAGAGCATAGAAAAGATGTCGATGAAAAAAAATTTGTTTCCTCGGCATCAAAACCCTCCTATCATTTAATTTGGAACCAACAATACACACCCACAAAATTTTATTGAAATCGGTTAATCGGTTTCGGAGATTAGCGTAAACCGACACAGTGACAAGGGATTTTTATATATTAAGATAAGCACGTTACGGGGAGCATAGAAAATATGTCGACGAAACAAAAATGTGTTTTCTCGGCTTCGGAACTATCCTATCTTTTAATTTGGACCAACAATACACACCCACAAAATTTCATTGAAATCGGTTAAGCAGTTTCGGAGATTGGCGTAAACGAACACAGTGACACGGGATTTTTATATATTAAGATAAGCATGTTGCGAGGAGCATAGAAAATATGTCGATGAAACAAAAATGTGTTTTCTCGGCTTCAAAACTATCCTATCTTTTAACCCTAGAATACTAACCTTATTTTTTATTCCTCTAATACTAACGTTCGCCTGTGAGGCTACTTTGAAAAAAAGTACAAATTCTGTCTTTCTAAAATATTAAATTTGTTTAAAAATGGGCTTAAACATATTTCATATGTTTTTAAAGTAAAACAAAAAAATAGTTTAATAATTTGTTTAATATTAATAAAAATAATTCGTATTGAAAATAACACATATTTTATAATGTTTTTGAAAGGGGTCATTTTAAAAAATTAAAAAAAAAAAACATTTAAAAGCGAACGCACTCAAACAATCCATAAATTATCTTAAAGGTATGCATTCGTATTTACTTTCACACTTAAAAGGAGTTAGTTGTTTTTCTTTTCTATTGTGACCTGTACTTAAAAATGAAATCGACTTTTTTGTATCACATTGGGCCTTATGAATAAAAACTAAGCAATGCTTTTTTCTTAAAGTTTCAGATCCTTTGCGTAAAGTTATTCGAATAAATCAAGCAAAAGGTTTGAAATCTTAAGAAAAAGCAACTGCTTAGTTTTTATTCATAAGGCGCATTCACTGAAATCTTCTTCCAAATTGTTCTCACTATCGGTTCCATTCAACGGTATTTCTTCCAACCATTTTAGAACTTGTTCTTCATAGGAACCCCCCTCGAAAGTAAAAAAAAAAAAAAAAAGTTCAAAACAGAAAATAGCCAAAAAATATGTTAAAAACTGAAATAAGTACAGCAAACAAAATTACCTTTACTACTAACGTTCGCCTGTCAGGCGTCAAGAGGGCGTGGAACTCAGCCGCGCAAGGCCACTGTACAATGTGCGTTTGCTAACAGCCTCGTACAGCGCTAAGCTGAGTTGGCGCGAACGTTTACTTTGATCATTAAAAGCGTTCCTGAAATATCGTGCGGAAACCGAAT
>NW_016157793.1:0-11061 GCF_001687245.7 Rhagoletis zephyria | reverse complement strand
TATCATAGGAGGGTATATGCAAATAAGTTTGTAGAAGGGGGCGCGGCACATCGCATAACCGTGGAATGTTTTTATCAGCTATATCTTCGGAACCATAAGTCCCACGAACTTGAAATTTGGTATGCAGACATATCAATGGTACGTGCTTATAGGAGGGTATTTATAAAGGAGTTTGTAAAAGAGGGCGTGGCATATCCCATAGGGCGGAATTTTTTATCAGCTATAAATTCGGAACCATAAGTCACATGAAATTTAAATTTGGTATGCAGACATATCTATGGTAGGTGCTTATAGTAAGGTGTATATGAATGAGTTTATAAAAGGGGTCGTGACACATCCCGTAGGCGTGAAATTTTTATTCAGCCATAAATTGGGAACAATAAGTCACATGAACTTGGAATTTGGTATTCAGACATAGGTGTCTATGGGAGGTGTTCCGAGTAAAGTATATATAATTGAGTTTGTAAAAGTTGGATGTACATATATGTATTCATCTATAAGATAACTCGGATATATAAAACTGTGTTTTTTTAAACCTTACCGTCTTTAGATTATTTTGAAATTAAATCGTTTCTTAATCCCGCGATTCTCTTAAACGAAAAATATTCATTCATAATGAATAAAACTCCTTCCGAATTAAGCATTCTACCAGAAAAGTGCAGCTATACATAAAACAGCTAATCGAATGGGCAGCTAAACGGAATATACCGTAGTACAATTATTTTAATTTAGAAATTTGATCGTTACCTTAATCGAGCTAATATTAATAATGGAACAAGATTTGTAGTACAAGTGACGATCAATATATATTAGTTAAAGCACGATAAAGCTAAAAGTATAGCTCATAAGTATGCCTTAATGTAAACAAAGAAAATAGTTTGTCTCCTTTAATTTACGCTGAACTGATTATTTGTATTACTGTTTTATATTTTGATTTGTTTACCCCGAACGACGTCGGGTGCTCTGATAGTTCTTAATAAATATTGTTAGCTTTTCCATACGTTCTGATTTAATAAGTATTTGTGTAATACAATCCGGGATTGAAAGTGTGTGTAGGCAAGTTGAGCTTTATTTACAAATATAGAGTACACCATAAGGCATGAAAAAACAGAAAACAAGTATCTGCACCATATGGAAGAAAAATACTGTTGGGAAAAAAGAAAGTCGAATTTCTTCAACTGACTAAAAATGCATTGAACTCAGGGGCGCACCCAGGAATATATTTTAGGAGGGGTTTATGCTTCTATAGATATATCACCAGAAAATACTGAAAATTCGCTTCAGATAATATACTCTCAAAATACATTTATGCAAGTTTTGTGTACAGTATGTACTAAATCAATACAATTTTTAAAGTTTCATAAATTGAACTCTATTTACATAAAATAAACAAAGAACTCAAACATTTTTAACCGACTTCAAAAAAGGGGGAGGTTATCAATCCGTAGGAATATTTTTTTTATTTTATATATGCTACCGCATAACTTTGGACCACGTGAACTTATTTCTATAATTCTTTGTTTGATCGGAAAGATAGTACCTCACGGGTCGTCCCGTAATTTGGATCAGATCACGTTTTAAACCCGAGAAAAAATATTTTATTTTCATCGACATTGTTTGTATGCTCCTCGCAACGTGTTTATCTTAATCTATATCTATACATAGTATAAAGGAGAGTCGAGATACAGAACGCATTTTGACGAGATTTTCTCTAATATACTCCGTATTGACATGAAAGGTATCTTTTTTACTCAGAATTTTAATAGGGTTGGCACCTGTCTACAAAACTTTAAAATCCGCACCGTTCGTTGGATTACAAAATGGTGAGGTGTCAAATGAAAGGGATGGGCCTCTAGAAAAGCACTAATATTTTTTTTTGAATAAGGTTGCCACCTGTTAATAAAATTACTATATTCAATCATAATAAGCGTAGGCATCAGTTCTGTACCATCACTGTCAAACGTAAAGACATAGCCTCTAAATGCGCAATAATGTATTATTTTTCTGAGTAGGGTTACCACCTATTAAAAAGTTAAAAAAATTTCGCCGTTCATTGGATTAAAAATTTAGATACCAAATGAAAGTGCACGGCCTTCGCATGTCCAAAAACTTTATTATTTTTCAAGTAGGGTTGCCACCTATTTAAACTTACTATCTTCTATGCATAGTATAAAGGAAAGTTGAGATATTTTGACCACGCCACTGAACGGATTTAGACGAAATTTTTTAAGTATAATCTGTATCGATAGGAATATTATCTTTAGTACCTTGAGTTCCTTTAGGGTTGCCACCTGTCTAAAAAATTATAAGACCCGCACTGTTCGTTGGATAACCAGAAATGAGGTGTCAAATAAAATGGCTGTGCTCTTAGATGTTCAATAATGTATTACTTTTTGAGTAGGGTTGCCACATATTTAAAAATTACTATTTCATTCGAAGATGGTATGAATACAAAAAGTGAGATGTGAAGTGAAAACGCTTGGAGTCTAGATGTTCAACAATCTATTGTTTTTTGAGTAACCTACCATTGGTATGTCTGCATACCAAATTTCAAATTCGTGTGACTTATGGTTCCGAAGTTATAGCTGATAAAAAAAAACCACGCCTATGGGATGTTCCGCGCCCCCTTTTATAACCTCGTTTATACATTCCCTCCTATAAGCACCTACCATTGATATGTCTGCATACTAAATTTCAAGTTCGTGAGACTTATGGTTCCGAAGTTATAGCTGATAAAAAATTTCGCGCCTATGGGATGTGCCACGCCCCTTTCTAAAAACTTATTTACATATACCCTCCTATAAGCACCTACCATTGGTATGTCTGCATACCAAATTTCAAATTCGTGTGACTTATGGTTCCGAAGGTATAGCTGATAAAAAAAAACCACGCCCAACGGATGTTCCGCGCCCCCTTTTACAACCTCGTTTATACATTCCCTCCTATAAGCACCTACCATTGATATGTTTGCATACCAAATTTCAAGTTCGTGGGACTTATGGTTCCGAAGTTATAGCTGATAAAATATTCCACGCCTATGGGATGTGCCACGCCCCTTTTACAAACTCGTTTATATATACCCTCCTATAAACACCTACCATTGATATGTCTGCATACCAAATTTCAAGTTCGTGGGACTTACGGTTCCGAAATTATAGCTGATAAAAAATGCCACGCCTATGGGATGTGCCACGTCCCCTTTTTCAAAATCGTTTATATATACCCTCCTATAAGCACCTACCATCTGTCTGCATACCAAATTTCAAGTTCATGTGACTTATGGTCTGGAAGTTATGGCTGATTAAATTTTTCACGCCTATGGAAGGTGCCACGCCCCCTTGTCGGATAACAATTTTTTCACCCTATTGTAGGCCTAGGTGTCATGGCAATACTCTGACAAAATTTTGTTCGATTCTGTCCGTCCGTTTAAACTGCAGCCTGGCACATACATACATACATACATACATACTTTCACAAATATATAGTAGATAAATCAAAACAAGAAATACATCATTAACGATTTCTCTGCAAAAGAATTATGTATGTGTTAACATGCCAAGGGCTGTTCAGATAGTGACTTATAACAGTTATCTTAAGTATATCCAACGAATTAAAAAAAAATATGAGAACAAAAGTTTTTTCTGAAATTTTTATAATTTTGAAATCCTTGAATGTCACTATTTCGTAAAAAAAAGGTTGAAACGATTTTAGTGCAAATGGATTTTGGTTACGTAGGTGATATCGAACAAAGTTGTATTTTAAATTTTTGTCGTACGTTTTAGTGAACTTTTAACTAATTCAGGAACAGTGTGAGTATAGAAAACATGTCAATGAAAAAAAAAAAATTTATTTTTCGAGTTCAAAACTATCTTTTAACAATACACAAATTTTCATTGAAATCGGTTTAGCGGTTTTGGAGATTAGCGTAAACCAACACAGTGACAACAGTGACACGGGATTTTTATATATTAAGATAAGCACGTTGCGCGGGGCATAGAAAACATGTCGAAGAAAAAAAATATCTCGGGTTTTTATCCTATCTTTTAAAAATACACTCCCACAAAATTTCATTGAAATCCGTTCGCGGGTTGAAAATTATCCTATCTTTTAAGTTGGAACCAACAAAACACACCCAAAAAATTTCATTGAAATCGGTTAAGCGGTTTCGGAGATTAGCGTAAACGAACACAGTGACCTGAGATTTTTATATTTTAAGATAAGCACGGTGTGAGGAGCATCGAAAAACTGTCGATGAAAAAAAAAAATTTCTCGGCTTCAAAACTATCCTATCTTTTAAGTTGGAACCAACAATACACACCCACAAAATTTCATTGAAATCGGTTAATCGGTTTCGGAGATTAAATTTTCTTAACAGGTGGTAACCCTATTAAAATTCAAAATTAAAAAGGTCACTCTCCTATCGATACAAAATATACTAGAGAAAATATCGTCAAAATCCGTTCAGTAGTTTTCGAGATTACCGCGTACAAAAGTCTCGACTTTCCTTTATACAATGTATAGATGTACTTTAGACTGCATCACCTAAAAAAGTTGCGGTTTCTCCGCCGATATTACAAAATTTATTATATTTTAGGACGTTCACCAAATATTTCGGAAAAATATTAAGGTTTAAGTGAGCGGGACCGATTAAAAATACCTCCAAAAATTAAGTTTTTTATGAATAAAAATAGTTTCTTAAAAAACTTTTTGAAAAAACTCCCCTCAGATGACAAATTAAATAGAAAATCTGTATAAAAATATTTTAAAATTGTTTCAACGGAATCGTAAGAATGAGATTTTTGATGCTCTTTTTTTACTTTTTTCAAAGATTTGTTTACGAAAAACTTGAATAACTGGCCAAAAATGTTCTGATTTAGACTTATGGGATCTCAGTAGAAAGGTATTTTCACACTGTTTTTATATCTGGCCAAAAAACGTCTTTAGTGTCCCATCTTGTTTTCCNAAATATCGTCAAAATCCGTTCAGTAGTTTTCGAGATTACCGCGTACAAAAGTCTCGACTTTCCTTTATACAATGTATAGATGTACTTTAGACTGCATCACCTAAAAAAGTTGCGGTTTCTCCGCCGATATTACAAAATTTATTATATTTTAGGACGTTCACCAAATATTTCGGAAAAATATTAAGGTTTAAGTGAGCGGGACCGATTAAAAATACCTCCAAAAATTAAGTTTTTTATGAATAAAAATAGTTTCTTAAAAAACTTTTTGAAAAAACTCCCCTCAGATGACAAATTAAATAGAAAATCTGTATAAAAATATTTTAAAATTGTTTCAACGGAATCGTAAGAATGAGATTTTTGATGCTCTTTTTTTACTTTTTTCAAAGATTTGTTTACGAAAAACTTGAATAACTGGCCAAAAATGTTCTGATTTAGACTTATGGGATCTCAGTAGAAAGGTATTTTCACACTGTTTTTATATCTGGCCAAAAAACGTCTTTAGTGTCCCATCTTGTTTTCCCGAATACCAACACATCTTAATTCAACTTTGAATGACGTTCGTTAATCGTACCTTTCTGTTCCATCCTTTGAATGAGTTTATTAGCAAAGGAATAAAAAGGGGGAGAAAATACCTTTCCAATGACACCTCTTAAGTCTAAATCGGAAGTGTTTAGGTTCAGTTATTCAAATTTTTCCTATACTAATCTTTGAAAAAAGTTAAAAGACAGCATCCAAATTTCATCATTACGATTCCGTTCAAAACTTTTTTTTTTATTTTTTTTTTAAATATTTTTATGCAAATATTTTAAGCTTCAACCGTTTTGTCATATGAGGGGATTTTTTCAAAAAAAATCTTTAAGAAACTATTTTTATTCATAAAAAACTTCATTTTTTTAGGTATTTTAAAATCGGTCCAGCTCACTTAATTTTTCCGCAATATTTTGGTGGACGTCTTAAAATATAATAGATTTTATAATTCCAACGGAAAAATAGTACCGATTTTTTTTTGTATGGGGAGTGATGCAGTCTAATTTACATACATATATTAAAATTAACGAGAGAGAGAAGAGGAAAGAAACACGCGAAGAAACTAAACAAAAACATCGAAGTAAGCGTATTTTATTTGAATTTTGTGTTTCAAATATTTTTGACTGAACACTTAAGAACAATTATAGTGGGTGTATGTACATAAAGAAGGACCAGGGCTCTACCGCCAATGAAAACTCAGAATAGTCATTTACTCGAAGAAAGCACAAATTCAACTATCAACCCCGAAGACGTTGAAGGATACGCAAAAGTTGGCAAAACTACAAATACGTCAGCTCCAAGGCGTAGGTCTTCATTACCAATACCATCCACTAACCCCTCTAAACCAGTTATTCATAACAACTCTCAATCCCATAAGCAAGTACAAGGATGCACAAGGTCATCACCTTCGCCGAACCAGCACAACTCACACCAGCACGAATGTACATTTTGCTATCCCAAGCAGCCAGGTATAGATTTCTCTGCGGCACCCAGCAAGCGAGACTCTCCGTCGACTTGGGATCCTTCATATCGAATTTGGAAGTTCCAGAAAGTCAAAGAAATGCATTCTCCATTCCCACCTGCGGCTTCATCAATACTCCCACCTGGCGTTAAATCTTCGGATAGCTCGAAACTTCCTACAGCAGAATGTACATAGGAACACGCAGTACCGAAAGATTTATTAAATCATAAGCCATTCACCCTGAATGGGCATTGTCGTTATCCACATAGGAAATGTTGCCGTATTAAATCCAGACGTAAACTTCTTCCTCTCAGAACAGTCAATCCGCAGCTAAACTCAACGAATAACGGGCCTATTCCTACCCACCAACAATATTCCATAACTAAACTTCCACACCCTAATATACGATCTACCCAGTTTTCATGCTATAACACCCTCAAACGCACATTTAACGCAACCCACATCCCTTATGCTTCACAACTAATGCAGTTTACGACTTTATTTCACAGGCTAACCAAGATGTGCCGACCCCATCGTAGTTTTGGTTTCCTCCTCTTCTGTCACGGCTCTCGGGTGAGGACCCCTGAAGACCAAATGTCACCGTCATCGCAGCCGCAATTGACGAGCAACAGAATCAACGTCTGCGAGCTCAGCATGTTGAGGACATGGACAATAATTACATCTCTTCCCGATACCGTTTCATATATGTTAATTTGCTAGTGTAAATTAATTTCACTTTCGAATAATATTGTACACACGGTCACCTCATCTTGCTTTGTATTTTCGGAATTGCATTGTAGTAGGCGAATGTATTGTAAGCGAGTGTACGGTGGGACTCTTCCTCTCCGATGAAGCGGCGCTCACTCACTTTATAATATTGTATGTCACAGATAATATCAATACAATACATTCGCCTACTTATAATACATTACACAATACATACATACAATTCTGCTGTAGGTGTGCCCTTAGAGTGGAGACTGTGGCATCACCGTTGGGAGATATGGGGTACAAAATGACACAGGCCCTGAAGTAACTAGTTGGAGATGACTTCTTTTGATAATATTGTTGATGCTCATTACAGCTTCTTGTTTATGGAGACGAAGTGGCCGACTGGGTGTCCTTTATATCTTGTTGCTTCGAGGTTGTCGCGTTGTTTGCTGCTGGAGGTTGCGAAATCGATGGAGTTGAAGCACAAAGTTGGTTGTGAGTGTTTGTAGGAAGTTTCGAGCTATCCGCAGATTTACCGGCAGGTGTGAGTATTGATGAAGCCGCAGGTGGGAATGGAGAATGCATTTCTTTGACTTTCTGGAACTTCTTAATTCGATATGAAGGATCCCAAGTCGACGGAGAGTCTCGCTTGCTGGGTGCCGTAGAGAAATCTATTCCTGGCTGCTTGGGATCGCAAAATGTACATTCGTCCTGGTGTGAGTTGTGCCGGTTCGGAGAAGGGGATGACCCTTTCGATCCTTGTACTTGCCTATGGGATTGAGACTCGTTATGAATAACTGGTGTAGAGGGGTTAGTGGATGGTATTGGCAATGAAGACCTACGCCTTGGAGCTGACGTATTTGTGGTTTCGCCAACTTTTGAGTATCCTTCAACGTCTTCGGGGTTGAGAGTTGAATTTATGCTTTCGTCAAGTAAATGACTATTCTGAGTTTTCATTGGCGGTAGAGCCCCCATTGGAGGAGTCATGCTCTAGCTGCCGTAGGCTGCTGTGCAATGAGCGGGGATTTATTTGGGGAGACTCCATTGGAGGAGTCATGCTCTAGCTGCCGTAGACTGCTGTGCAATGAGCGGGGATTTATTTGGGGATGCATTAATGCAGAGCCCCTGTGTGGCTTGCAAGCCGTAGCTTACTACCATACCAAAAAATACTCCGGGAGTGGAGTGGGAGCGATGCCTAGAGCACCGTGTGATAGCCAAGCTGGATTAGCGTGGCAACGTTCGTACTGTGCCGTCGCTTAAACATTCGTTTGAAAGAATTTCTAAAGTTACTTTGTTTATCTAAGTGCTAAGCAGTCTTAATTTGTGTAATTCATACTGGATTAGCGTGGCAATGTTCGTACTGTGCCGTCGCTTAAACATTCGTTTGAAAGAAATTCTAAAGTTACTTTGTTTATCTAAGTGCTAAGCAGTTCTAATTTGTGTAATTTATACTGGAATAAACTATTTGAAGCCAAGCTCCAATAAATTTTTGTGTTTTAGACATAAAGTGCGTGGATTAAAAATTAATATTCTTGTCATTCCTTGTGCACATTTGCCTCTTTTGGTGCATTGTTGTTGTTTTGCGTGAGAGTGAATTTTCCCATCTTCCGCGATTTATCATACATTATTTATGCTTATCATCGCTTAAATAATTTTCCTGCAAACAGCTGGTTTTGGCTTGCTTTTATGCTTTTAAGCTTTTTGGCTTAGTGGCTTTAAAACTGTTAAGTTCAGCACGGTTTCTAACCATTGAACTTACAATACCTAGACTTCTGTGTCTCTCAAACGCACATCTTTGCTCTATCGCACTAAAAGCGTACACTGTGAGTTTTTCTTGGTCATACAAATTGTTACTACTTCGCGATGCAATGTATTCATCCTGCTGTAACATCCACTAACCCCTCTAAACCAGTTATTCATAACGACTCTCCATCCCATAAGCAAGTACATGGATGCACAACCGCCGAACCAGCACAACTCACACCAGGACGAATGTACATTTTGCGATCCCAAGCAGCCAGGTATAGATTTATCTGCGGCACCCAGCAAACGAGACTCTCCGTTGACTTGGGATCCTTCATATCGAATTTGGAAGTTCCAGAAAGTCAAAGAAATGCATTCTCCATTCCCACCTGCGGCTTCGTCAATACTCCCACCTGCCGTTAAATCTTCGGATAGCTCGAAACTTCCTACAAACAATCACAACCAACTTTGTGCTTCAACTCCATCAATTTCGTAACCTCCAGCAGCAAACAACGTGACAACCTCGAGGCAACAAGATATAAAGGACACCCAGTCGGCCACTTCGTCTCCATATATAATTAGCTGTAATTAGCATCAACAATATTATCAAAAGAAGTCATCTCCAACTAGTTACTTCAGGGCCTGTGTCATTTTGTACCCTATATCCCCCAACGGTGATGCCACAGTCTCCACTATGAGGGCACACCTACAGCAGAATGGACATAGGAACACGCAGTACCGAAAGATTTATTAAATCATAAGCCATTCACCCTGAATGGGCATTGTCGTTATCCACATAGGAAATGTTGCCGTATTAAATCCAGACGTAAACTTCTTCCTCTCAGAACAGTCAATCCGCAGCTAAACTCAACGAATAACGGGCCTATTCCTACCCACCAACAATATTCCATAACTAAACTTCCACACCCTAATATACGATCTACCCAGTTTTCATGCTATAACACCCTCAAACGCACATTTAACGCAACCCACATCCCTTATGCTTCACAACTAATGCAGTTTACGACTTTATTTCACAGGCTAACCAAGATGTGCCGATCCCATCGTAGTTTTGGTTTCCTCCTCTTCTGTCACGGATCTCGGGTGAGGACCCCTGAAGACCAAATGTCACCGTCATCGCAGCCGCAATTGACGAGCAACAGAATCAACGTCTACGGGCTCAGCATGTTGAGGACATGGACAATAATTACATCTCTTCCCGATACCGTTTCATATATGTTAATTTGCTAGTGTAAATTAATTTCACTTTCGAATAATATTGTACACACGGTCACCTCATCTTGCTTTGTATTTTCGGAATTGCATTGTAGTAGGCGAATGTATTGTAAGCGAGTGTACGGTGGGACTCTTCCCCTCCGATGAAGCGGCGCTCACTCACTTTATAATATTGTATCTCACAGATAATATCAATACAATACATTCGCCTACTTATAATACATTACACAATACATACATACAATTCTGCTGTAGGTGTGCCCTTAGAGTGGAGACTGTGGCATCACCGTTGGGAGATATGGGGTACAAAATGACACAGGCCCTGAAGTAACTAGTTGGAGATGACTTCTTTTGATAATATTGTTGATGCTCAATACAGCTTCTTGTTTATGGAGACGAAGTGGCCGACTGGATGTCCTTTATATCTTGTTGCTTCGAGGTTGTCGCGTTGTTTGCTGCTGGAGGTTGCCAAATCGATGGAGTTGAAGCACAAAGTTGGTTGTGAGTGTTTGTAGGAAGTTTCGAGCTATCCGCAGATTTACCGGCAGGTGTGAGTATTGATGAAGCCGCAGGTGGGAATGGAGAATGCATTTCTTTGACTTTCTGGAATTTCTTAATTCGATATGAAGGATCCCAAGTCGACGGAGAGTCTCGCTTGCTGGGTGCCGTAGAGAAATCTATTCCTGGCTGCTTGGGATCGCAAAATGTACATTCGTCCTGGTGTGAGTTGTGCCGGTTCGGAGAAGGGGATGACCCTTTCGATCCTTGTACATGCCTATGGGATTGAGAGNCGCCAACTTTTGAGTATCCTTCAACGTCTTCGGGGTTGAGAGTTGAATTTCTGCTTTCGTCGAGTAAATGACTATTCTTAGTTTTCATTGGCGGTAGAGCCCCCATTGGAGGAGTCATGCTCTAGCTG
>NW_016157792.1:165183-204560 GCF_001687245.7 Rhagoletis zephyria | reverse complement strand
AAAAAAAAATGGACCGCGCTCGAGAATGTCCAGGTAACGTTTTTTTTTGCAAGCTTGCGACCCTCCCATTCCCTTGCGCCACAATGAAATCGTCAGATTATTGAAATGCACACTTTTCTGGTCTCTAAGGCGTCAAAAAGCTATTCAGCACAACGGTTTCGTATTATTGTATCTCGTGAGCTTTAAACGCCTAAAAAATATGCTACGGGGGTTCGCAAAGTTCCATCAAAGTCATATTATGAATTTTCGCAGTGTTAAAAAATAGTTGGTTGTAGGTTCAAGTTCTCTAAACGTTTATTTAATCTTCTAATGTTTACGACATACAATAATACGACACTTACGACACCGTTGTGAATCCCTCAATAATTTTAAAATAATCCCAATTCAAACCATTTTGAAACTGGGATTAAATTAATCGTAATCGTAGACGCATCGTAATTTCATCGCCCAGCTCAAATTTAGATAAAGGTTTTGATTCGTAAATGCACATATGTACTTATATATATATATACAGCGGAGCAACACACGAGCCTTTAGAGAGAGTTTGTTTGCGTTAATTCCCACATTTCACTCGCAGCTGCTATCATTTGCGAGCATTTGGTCCGCTGGGTATACTTAGTGTTATGATTGTGACAAATAATATGAACGGAAAACAGCAAACAAATCAAAAAATAACAAATTTCGTAGAAAAATCTGTAGTAGTTTTGAAAAACAGCAAGTGCAAACGACAATCTTTGTTGACGGTTTTCATCACGCCGGCTTGTGGAAATCGTCAGATTATATACTTCCTGTTATCCTTCAGCTGTTTGCTTCATAATAAAAAAAAAAATGGACCGCGCTCGAGAATGTCCAGGTAACGTTTTTTTTGCAAGTTTTCGAAGCTCCCTTTCCCTTGCGTCACAATGAAATCGTCAGATTATTGAAATGCACACTTTTCAGCATGTCATGAACCCACCATTTCTTAATCTGACGCGCTCGAGTAAATCCACCTATCAATTTTTTTTACTATTCTGATCAGCTCTCCTGTGCGCGTGGCTCTACATAGATGGCTTAGATTTGGCAGAGGTACTCAACAGGATGAAGGGTATCCCCCATATGTTAATCTGACGCGCTCGAGTAAATCCCCGAATCCCCTCTTGGGCTCCCCTACTAATATATATGCTAACCCAATCTCAAGTACTAGTAGACATTGACACATACACTCTTACATAATTGTATATAAATATTTACAAACATACCATTAGTGCGGTACACACATAATTATATATATATTACATTAGTGCAGCTCGGTGATAACCATCGGCGGGGCCCAAAAACNAGGTTCAAGTTCTCTAAACGTTTATTTAATCTTCTAATGTTTACGACATACAATAATACGACACTTACGACACCGTTGTGAATCCCTCAATAATTTTAAAATAATCCCAATTCAAACCATTTTGAAACTGGGATTAAATTAATCGTAATCGTAGACGCATCGTAATTTCATCGCCCAGCTCAAATTTAGATAAAGGTTTTGATTCGTAAATGCACATATGTACTTATATATATATATACAGCGGAGCAACACACGAGCCTTTAGAGAGAGTTTGTTTGCGTTAATTCCCACATTTCACTCGCAGCTGCTATCATTTGCGAGCATTTGGTCCGCTGGGTATACTTAGTGTTATGATTGTGACAAATAATATGAACGGAAAACAGCAAACAAATCAAAAAATAACAAATTTCGTAGAAAAATCTGTAGTAGTTTTGAAAAACAGCAAGTGCAAACGACAATCTTTGTTGACGGTTTTCATCACGCCGGCTTGTGGAAATCGTCAGATTATATACTTCCTGTTATCCTTCAGCTGTTTGCTTCATAATAAAAAAAAAAATGGACCGCGCTCGAGAATGTCCAGGTAACGTTTTTTTTGCAAGTTTTCGAAGCTCCCTTTCCCTTGCGTCACAATGAAATCGTCAGATTATTGAAATGCACACTTTTCAGCATGTCATGAACCCACCATTTCTTAATCTGACGCGCTCGAGTAAATCCACCTATCAATTTTTTTTACTATTCTGATCAGCTCTCCTGTGCGCGTGGCTCTACATAGATGGCTTAGATTTGGCAGAGGTACTCAACAGGATGAAGGGTATCCCCCATATGTTAATCTGACGCGCTCGAGTAAATCCCCGAATCCCCTCTTGGGCTCCCCTACTAATATATATGCTAACCCAATCTCAAGTACTAGTAGACATTGACACATACACTCTTACATAATTGTATATAAATATTTACAAACATACCATTAGTGCGGTACACACATAATTATATATATATTACATTAGTGCAGCTCGGTGATAACCATCGGCGGGGCCCAAAAACCTTTTTCTTTGTGATCACACCCAACGCCCTACGGTATAATAATGAAGTGGATACAGTGGTACTAGGCATACTACTAGCTTCTCAACACAACTTAATTTTCCCCGAACGATTCAAAATATTAAGTAACCTTTAATACTAAAAGGAAAAACACTCTCCGTGATTCCCGCGACCATCCCCAAAGCAAAATTGTGGTTCGCGAATTAATCGGAGAAAAATACCCTACTAAAAAAATAAATAAAAAAAATTATACACATATAAATCTCGAACCCCTCCCTTTGCGCTCACCCATAATAACTTTAGTTTAGACCGGCAATAGAATTTTTATTTTTTCTCTACTCTCTCTTAGATCTCCGTCTCGTAAATAAAAAAAGTTATCTCGTTAATGCTTGCGGCACCTCATAGTGACGCTAAATCTAAAAGTCCAAAAATGTGTGATGATGAGAAGCAACAGGGAACTTCCACCGAATCTCAACGCGGTACGCGTGCAGGCGGAAGGTCCAATAAGAAACCCAAACAGTCAGTCGCAGCCCCGAAATTTATCTCTGAGACAGACAATTTAATGGATTACTGTACCCGATTCAGTACAACTCAAATCCAAGACCAAATTGAGTCTGCACTGAAAATTAAAGACAAGAACATTGATCATTTTTGGAATCGAGTCCAGAGCGCATATGATTTAGTAGTAGAGTCTGAGGAGCAGGACCTTGCCGAGGATTTCAAAGCCTCCGCTTATAGTAAATACAGGTCATGCCTCATAACGTATGAAGATACGAAATCCCAGATTGCTGATCAACTCCTGCTTCTCAATCAAGCAAGCAATACCACGCCTACTCCCAATGTTTCTCAACCCCAGGAAAACTCTAGCTTCGGCTTAACGGTCCCACCGTGTGATACGGAAACATTTTATGGGGGTTATGAGCAATGGCCGTCTTTTCGACATGTTCACGGCGGTATATATTAACCACCCAAAACTCACAAAAGCCCGGAAATTGTACCATCTCCGGTACAAAACTTGAGGCGAAGCCGGGCAAATAGTGAAACAATTCCCACTGAGCGATGACAATTTTGATCTGGCGTAGGAAGCCTTACGGTCTCGCTATGAGAATAAGAGTATTAGTTGACAACCAAATACGTATTCTCACGAATTTAAAGGCTAGTCAAGTAGAGAATCATCAGTGAATAACTGTCTCCAAATTTTCGCCACCCAACAAGCCTCCACAGAGAGCTGGAACCCAATAATAATCATTTACCTCGTCACCTCAAAACTCCCTGAGAACCAGTGGCTCTGTGAGAGCAATCTCTCAGTTCCAGGAAAGACCTTCCGAACTGGCCAGTTCCTAACCACTCGATATGAGGTGGTCGAAAGGGTTGAACAGAACCCCTTTCAAACCTTCTCACTTTCAACAGTCGCATAATAAATCATCGACGCAGATCCAATCGCATGTGACAGAGCAGCGTAAAATTTTTAAATGTCCCATGTCCAAAGATTCTTCGCATTCAATGTGGAACTGCCGTAAATTGTCGGTTCAAGATCGCAGAAAATTCGTTAGAGAAAACAACATGTGCTTTAACTGACTCCCTCAGTCACATTCTCTGAAAGATTTTCCAAGTACAGAAACCTGCTCCAATTGTCGAGGAAGACACAACTGAGTGATTCACTATGGCACAGCCCCTCTGCCAAAAAGGCAAGACTCTCGAGTACAAAGGACTACATCGCAGGTAGTGATGACTGATTCCCCGAACCCCAAACTGCAAGCCAAACAAGTAACGGAAGAACAAGATGATTAACCGTAAAGTTTTAATGGAACCAGAGTACAATCGTACTACTCTGAAAATGAAAGTAAAGTCCTTCTCCCTACAGCGATAGTCTCAGCAGAGCAGAAAGCAGAACTCTTTAAACTCCGAGCTCCCATTGATCAGGGCTCAGAACGGAGCTTCATTTCTTCTAAGGCCCAAAACAAACTGAGACTACCATGTCAAAGCTCGAACTTTGAGATCTCCGGCATGGGTGTGACAGTAGTTCAGACCTCGAACAAAATCTGCTCTCTGGTCTTAGTATCCTCCGTCTAGACTACGAAAGTCACCGCTCAAGCAATTGTGCTACCCCAATTGACCAAAATACTCCCAAGATTCCAGCCAACTCCCGAACAACGTTAGCAGACCCCAATTGTCACTCCCCATCTCAAATCGACCTAGTGACAGGCAGCGACTCATCCCGCAAATTATGCTTGAAGGCATTGAGCATATCTCAAAAAATCTGTTAGCACAAAATACTATTGGCTGGATTTTGAGCGGTCAAATCCGTAATCATGGGGTATATTTCTCCACTTAAGTGGAACAAAACTCAAACAAACTTCTGGAATCTCAACTGCAAAAGTTCTGGGAGATAGAAGAAGTTCCGACCCCCAATCTGACGAGTCCTGAAGATAAGCTATGTGAAGAGTTATACCTATCAACTACATCGCGTACACTTGAAGGTCGCTACGTAGTCCGGCTCCCATTCAAGCCAAGCTAAGGAAATCTCCCTAGGTGAATCTCGCACCACAGCTCTCCAAAAATTTTTGAGCATGGAGAGAAGTCTCCAAAGAAAAGGCGACCTTAAGCCTATACACAAATATATGTATCAGCAACTTGGTCAAATTGGCGGTATGTTTACCCTGTCTATAAAAACAATTAATACAAATGTATACACCCAAGATTCTTTTTTATATAAAACACGCAAAAAGCAAGAGGCATACTTCTTATGGGAGTAGCACGTAATAATTGCAAATGTTCCGGCATAATAAATTTAAAAAATTGAAAATTATTCTAACGAACAGCGAGCAAATTATTGACTCAAATGTCAAAATTTTATAAGTTCTATTCGTTACAACAAGACGAGCAGGTATATATGAAGCGAGAGAAGCATCAAACATAAAAACATAAAGATTAAACTAAACGCCAATCAAAGGCACATTAGACTAGTCATGGGCAGCAAAACAACAACAACAATAAGTGTGTATACTATCTCTGTCCCTAACTAGAGCGTCAACCGTGATATATCAACAATTAAGAATGCAAGCATGCATATTCATACATACAAGTATGTATCTTAGTTCAGCAATGCAAAAAAACACCAACTATACAGCACACGACAGTCGGGTCTACGTAACCGGAACGACCCAGATTTATATCTGGCCAAGGACTGTCACTCCAGCAACACTCCCCAAAAAGTCTTTGGGGAATTTGTATGCTGCTACAACAACAACAACAAAGAGAAAAGTAAACAGCTGTGCCGTTTTTTGCGCAATCTTTTTCTGTGCGCCTAATACCTAAACTTATGTTGTCGATGAGAAATGTAAACTAATTAACACCGTAAGGAGTTTATTATAAATAGGGTTCAAATTTTCCGTATCCCTTTTGTCGGTTCAATGTATTTTTTCTAATCTTTATGTGAATCATCTCAGAAATATTAAGTTTGTTCCAATGCTTCTCCCTATCCAAAATTTTGACCTGTTCCCAATCAAAATCATGATCTGTATTAACTTTATGTATTGTAGTCATAGAGGTTGGATTTAACTTGTTAATGTCTTTTCGATGTTCATTAATGCGGGTCACTAACTTTCGCTTAGTTTGGCCAACGTAGTTACTATCACATACTTTGCAGTTTATCTTGTATACCACCCATTGGGTCTGATCTTTTTCTAAAGGGTCATTCAACTTTTTAACAAATTTATCATTAACTCTATTGTTAATAGAAAAAATAGTTTTGAAATTATGTTTCTTATTGATTTTATTCACTGTTTTTGAGAACCCTTTAACATACGGAAGCACTGATACTGTAGGTTTCTATCTAAATTATCACTATTGTTCTTATATAAGCGTTTCCTAACATAGAACTTGATAAACTTATGCGGGTAACGATTCGCTAGTAAGACCTTTCCAACAAATTTAAAATTTTTTTGGTGGTGTTTATGATCCGCTAACTTAAAGTTGATATTGTAATATTTTTCTAGCTCGAATGTGAATTGCAGACGGGAATGTAAATTATTGAAAATATTGAGTTTCATCAAGTTTATTCTTAGGGACAGCGGTGATAATATCATCAACGTATCTATAGTAAAAGGGTACCCCAAAGCTCAACTTATCGAGGCAGGAAACTTCTAAATCCTGCACAACTAAATCCGCTAAAATAGGGGATATTGGACTCCCCATCGGAGTACCAAAAATTTGCTCATAGTAGAGGTTGTTAAATTTGAAAACCGTGGAATCCATTAAGAGTTCAATGCACTCTTTCAACTCTCCAAAAGGGATCTTAGCGTTATTTAAATAATTCCGTCTAGAATTGATTGCATTTAATACCAGTTCTTTTGGTACGTTGTTGAACAAAGCAGTAACATCCAAAGAGATCAGAATGTATTCGTCTGGAATAGAAATATTTTTAATTTTGTTAAGTAAATCTATGCTATCTTTAACATAGCTTGATGGTTTAGGCAAACTATTAGATAAAATGTCTTGAACAAATCTGGCTACTTTATAAGTCGGGCTTCCTATGCTAGAGACAATAATTCTTAGTGGCCAATTATTCTTGTGAACTTTTGGTAATCCATAACTTCTTGGAATGGAGCCGTCGGTTTCCAAAAGTTTCAAATACATATTTTTATCAATGTATCCCTTCAGAAGCCAACGCTTCAAGAAGCCTTTAACCTGTTCTCTAATCTTGTTAATCGGGTTTTTACTAATTCTCCTATACGTCAACTCATCGGATAGCGCCCAGTTCATTTTATTGAAATAATCAAGCTTATTAATAATGACTAAGGAACCACCTTTTTCTGCATTGGTAACAAAAATATTGTTGTTCCGTTTGAATAATTGTTTGGTAATTTTTAAATCATTGATTATTAATCTATGGTGTGAGTTCAAATGTGATTTCTTATAATTGTATTTAAGTACCAAGTTGGTAAAATCAGTTCTAATACTATCTTTGTCTGAATTACTGAGAGGGTAAATATTATTCTCGAAGTTTTTAATAAGGTCAACTATTGGCAAATCAGTTTTCGGTAAATTAAATTTCTGCCCCAATCTCAAGGTATTAAGAACTGCCTCAGAAATGGGCATATTTGAAAGATTAGTAACCCAATTTTTAGTCAATTGATTGACTAAAGGATCAGATTTCAATGGGAACCAATCTGTACGCTGCTTCTTCAACAATAGTTCAAACTGTTTTCTATGTAAAATATGTATATTGAAGGGTTCTCAAAAACAGTGAACAAAATCAATAAGAAATATAATTTCAAAACTATTTTTTCTGTTAATAATAGAGTTAATGATAAATTTGTTAAAAAGTTGAAAGACCCTTTAGAAAAAGATCAGACCCAAGGGGTGGTATACAAGATAAAATGCAAAGTATGTGATAGTAACTACGTTGGCCAAACTAAGCGAAAGTTAGTGACCCGCATTAATGAACATCGAAAAGACATTAACAAGTTAAATCCAACCTCTATGACTACAATACATAAAGTTAATACAGATCATGATTTTGATTGGGAACAGATCAAAATTTTGGATAGGGAGAAGCATTGGAACAAACTCAATATTTCTGAGATGATTCACATAAAGATTAGTAAAAATACATTGAACCGACAAAGGGATACGGAAAATTTGAACTCTATTTATAATAAACTCCTTACCAACATTCGGTGTTAATTAGTTTACATTTCTCATCGACAACATAAGTTTAGGTANATCAAAATTTTGGATAGGGAGAAGCATTGGAACAAACTCAATATTTCTGAGATGATTCACATAAAGATTAGTAAAAATACATTGAACCGACAAAGGGATACGGAAAATTTGAACCCTATTTATAATAAACTCCTTACCA
The DNA here is from genome assembly GCF_001687245.7 of Rhagoletis zephyria. NCBI lineage: Eukaryota > Metazoa > Arthropoda > Insecta > Diptera > Tephritidae > Rhagoletis > Rhagoletis zephyria. The sequence continues at coordinate 196,335 of NW_016157792.1, read as the reverse complement.
ACATTCGGTGTTAATTAGTTTACATTTCTCATCGACAACATAAGTTTAGGTATTAGGCGCACAGAAAAAAAATGCGCAAAAAACGGCACAGCTGTTTACTTTTCTCTTTGTGCTGTATAGTTGGTGTTTTTTTGCATTGCTGAACTATGATACATACTTGTATGTATGAATATGCATGCTTGCATTCTTAATTGTTGATATATCACGGTTGACGCTCTAGTTAGGGACAGAGATAGTATACACACTTATTGTTGTTGTTGTTTTGCTGGCCATGACTAGTCTAATGTGCCTTTGATTGGCGTTTAGTTTAATCTTTGTTATGTTTGATGCTTCTCTCGCTTCATATATACCTGCTCGTCTTGTTGTAACGAATAGAACTTATAAAATTTTGACATTTGAGTCAATAATTTGCTCGCCGTTCGTTAGAATAATTTTCAATTTTTTAAATTTATTATGCCGGAACATTTGCAATTATTACGTGCTACTCCCATAAGAAGTATGCCTTTTGCTTTGCAGACCTCGAGTACGCCGGATTGTCCGACGGCTAGCATAACGAGTCCTTTCCCTACGTCGGATCGTTGATGACTTCGCCGGCGTTCGATGCAGCAGCGTGTGGTGCGCCCTACCACACTGATGACAGCTGGCTGGAGAGTCACAGGCCCCGGTAACATGGGATGTAACCAGGCAGTTTACACAATATTTATGTACTCGGGCTGACTCATGCCTTTCAGCCGGCGTCATGGCGAGAAAAGCTTTACAGTAGCGCAATGAATGGGGGCGGTAACAAAGGCGACCTTTGCTGAGCTCCATGGATGCTTCACTTGTTCTATGAAGAAATTAAATTTGAAACCAAACATTAGTTTTTCTGCGTAAGTACGGTGGGAATATGGGTGTGAAAATGTGTTCTGTGGTTAANAAATGCGCAAAAAACGGCACAGCTGTTTACTTTTCTCTTTGTGCTGTATAGTTGGTGTTTTTTTGCATTGCTGAACTATGATACATACTTGTATGTATGAATATGCATGCTTGCATTCTTAATTGTTGATATATCACGGTTGACGCTCTAGTTAGGGACAGAGATAGTATACACACTTATTGTTGTTGTTGTTTTGCTGGCCATGACTAGTCTAATGTGCCTTTGATTGGCGTTTAGTTTAATCTTTGTTATGTTTGATGCTTCTCTCGCTTCATATATACCTGCTCGTCTTGTTGTAACGAATAGAACTTATAAAATTTTGACATTTGAGTCAATAATTTGCTCGCCGTTCGTTAGAATAATTTTCAATTTTTTAAATTTATTATGCCGGAACATTTGCAATTATTACGTGCTACTCCCATAAGAAGTATGCCTTTTGCTTTGCAGACCTCGAGTACGCCGGATTGTCCGACGGCTAGCATAACGAGTCCTTTCCCTACGTCGGATCGTTGATGACTTCGCCGGCGTTCGATGCAGCAGCGTGTGGTGCGCCCTACCACACTGATGACAGCTGGCTGGAGAGTCACAGGCCCCGGTAACATGGGATGTAACCAGGCAGTTTACACAATATTTATGTACTCGGGCTGACTCATGCCTTTCAGCCGGCGTCATGGCGAGAAAAGCTTTACAGTAGCGCAATGAATGGGGGCGGTAACAAAGGCGACCTTTGCTGAGCTCCATGGATGCTTCACTTGTTCTATGAAGAAATTAAATTTGAAACCAAACATTAGTTTTTCTGCGTAAGTACGGTGGGAATATGGGTGTGAAAATGTGTTCTGTGGTTAACCATTGAGTCTGTATATTGAGGTCTTAAGAAAAGAGAATAGTTTGATGCGTTAAGCATCCAATGTGCTGGCTGGAGGTGGTAACAAGCATAATTTTTCAATGTTGCGTGTTATAATTCCCTTTTGGGTACGGATGCCAGCCACGCGAACGTTTCGGTCGGGACCGGGATAGAGCTTAACAATGCGTCCGAGGCGCCACTCATTTGGTGGGAGGTTGTCTTCTTTGATGACGACGAGGTCTTCCACTGCGATATTGGGTTCTTTGCCTTTCCACTTATGCCGTTTGTGTAGCTCTTGCAAATATTCAGTTTTCCATCGGGTGCTGAATTGATGGTGAAGTACCTTCAGCTTCTGCCACCTGTTTGGAAGAGACAGGTTTTCTGCGTTAGGTTTTGGCAGAGAGACAAGTGGTGCTCCTCTTAAGAAGTGACTGGGAGTAAGAGGCTGTAAATCGCTAGGATCTTGAGACAAAGGCGACAGCGGTCTGGAATTGAGTACCGCTTCGATTCGTATTAGCAGTGTGGTGAGTTCTTCAAACGTGAATTTGTGATTCCCCGCGACTTTGTTGAAGTGCGTCTTAAAACTTTTAACCGCTGCTTCCCACAGGCCTCCCATATGAGGAGCGTATGGTGGTATAAATTGCCAGGAGAGGCCATGTACGGTGTATTTTCCAGCGATATCTGAGGCGGCTTCCTTAAGAAAAGTGGAAAGTTCTCGGTGGATTGACCTTTGAGCGCCTACGAAAGTTTCCCCGTTGTCCGACATGATTTTATGGGGGAGACCACGTCGACCAACGAATCTGGAAAAGCAGGCCTTGAAGGCTTCTATTGTCAGGTCTGAGCAGAGTTCTAAATGTATGGCTTTGGTGAAAAAGCAGACAAACACGCATACATATGCTTTTGTGTGTGAGGCGCGACGCAGTAAAGAGGTTTTCACCAGGAATGGGCCCGCGAAGTCTATTCCCGTGGTGTGAAATGGTAGCGAGTAGGTTGCTCGTACTGGAGGCAAGGCCGCCATTATCTGCGATCGCATTTCTCGCTTGTGTATGGTGCACACCTTGCAGTGGAAAATGCATTTTTTAACTTTCTGCTTACGTATTGGGACGTAATACTCTTGTTGAACCATCCGGACCATGAGCTGTTTTCCCGCGTGGAGTAGAGTTGTGTGGAGAAAATCTATGAAGAGAGAAAAGAACTTGGAGTTTTCGGGTATTATGATGGGGTGTCGTTCATTATAGGTGAGAACGGCGTGCTTAAGGCGGCCGTTTACACGCATTACGCCACTTTTATCTAGCATGAGGTTTAACGATAGCAGCGAGCTTCTTTTATTTACCAGTTTCGAGGCTTCCAGTTGTGCGACCGCCTCTGCGTAATGATTGTGTTGGGCGCATATGATGAGNTACGGTGTATTTTCCAGCGATATCTGAGGCGGCTTCCTTAAGAAAAGTGGAAAGTTCTCGGTGGATTGACCTTTGAGCGCCTACGAAAGTTTTCCCGTTGTCCGACATGATTTTATGGGGGAGACCACGTCGACCAACGAATCTGGCAAAGCAGGCCTTGAAGGCTTCTATTGTCAGGTCTGAGCAGAGTTCTAAATGTATGGCTTTGGTGAAAAAGCAGACAAACACGCATACATATCCTTTTGTGTGTGAGGCGCGACGCAGTAAAGAGGTTTTCACCAGGAATGGGCCCGCGAAGTCTATTCCCGTGGTGTGAAATGGTAGCGAGTAGGTTGCTCGTACTGGAGGCAAGGCCGCCATTATCTGCGATCGCATTTCTCGCTTGTGTATGGTGCACACCTTGCAGTGGAAAATGCATTTTTTAACTTTCTGCTTAAGTCTTGGGACGTAATACTCTTGTTGTACCATCCGGACCATGAGCTGTTTTCCCGCGTNCGTATTGGGACGTAATACTCTTGTTGAACCATCCGGACCATGAGCTGTTTTCCCGCGTGGAGTAGAGTTGTGTGGAGAAAATCTATGAAGAGAGAAAAGAACTTGGAGTTTTCGGGTATTATGATGGGGTGTCGTTCATTGTAGGTGAGAACGGCGTGCTTAAGGCGGCCGTTTACACGCATTACGCCACTTTTATCTAGCATGGGGTTCAACGATAGCAGCGAGCTTTTTTTATTTACCGGTTTCGCGGCTTCCAGTTGTGCGACCGCCTCTGCGTAATGATTGTGTTGGGCGCATATGATGAGCCGGGTTTTGACGTAACTGATTTCGTCCTGGGTGAGTGTGTGCGTCGTGGGTATTGGTTCCTTTCGTGCGCTGCGGGTGAACCGGTACACGTAAGCGATTACCCTAAGGGCGCGAGGAAATGACGAGAATCGAGTGAGAGGGTCTTCGTTCTCTATTGTGTGATAAGATTCCACAGATTTTTGTTCAGGGGGAAAGAGCGTTTGAGGCGCATTCTTTGGCCAGCTCGCTGAGGGTTTGGTGAGCCACTGAGGGCCATTCCACCATAGGGAACATGACGCTAGATCTTGTGGCTTGCATCCTCGAGTGCCTAAATCTGCGGGATTGTCTAAGCTCGATACGTGTCTCCATGTGGCGTTATTGACATTCTGCAAGATGAGGGAAGTTCGGTTCGCCACATATGTCTTCCATGTCCATGGTGGTTTTTCTAGCCAGGCCAGCACGATAGAGGAGTCTGACCAGAGTATGAGCTCATGGGTCGGCAGATTAAGTTGGGATCGAATATGCTTCACAAGTTTGGAGAGAAGGACCGCTCCACATAATTCCAAGCGGGGCAGACTCACTGTTTTGAGGGGTGCGACTTTACTTTTTGCTACGAGTAAATGAGATGATGCCAAGTTTTCACAGTGTTCCACTCGGAGATAAACGCATGCGCAGAATGCTTTTTCGGATGCGTCTGAGAATCCACGGAGCAGAATGGTTTTATTAGGGGAAAACTGAACCCATCGCGGTATCCGTATTTCGCTGATGGCTATGAGGTTTTCTCGAAATGAAGTCCACTTGCGAAGCGCTCCGGGTTTGACGTTCTCGTCCCAATCGGTACCTTCCATCCAGAGTTGTTGGAGTAAGATTTTCGCCTGGATCATCATTGGCGATAGCCACCCTGCCGGGTCGAAAAGTTTCGCCACGGAGGACAAAATCTGTCTTTTAGTGGCTGCTGTGGAGTCTGGCAGGGGGTCAATAGAGTATGAGAATTCATCGTTGAGTGCATTCCATGTTACGCCGAGAGTTTTGGTTGAACTGGAATCATGGAATTTGAGAAAGTTTGTTTCTAAGAGGTGTGGTTTGGGTATATTTTGAGTAGATATTTGTGGTTCGCAGTCATTTTTCGAGTCGAGGTCGTGACCCCCAGAGAGGATATCGTCAACGTATATTTCATTTAACAGTATCTCTGTGGCTTTTGGGTATTTGCCGCTTGAGTCTTTAGCTAGTTGGTGAAGCGTTCTTATCGCGAGGTATGGCGCGCAATTGACACCAAAGGTAACAGTTTTTAATTTAAAATCTTGTACCGAACTTTGAGGGGTTCTGCGGAAAAGTATCCTTTGGAATTCTTGATCCTCTGGGTGAATGTATATCTGGCGGTACATTTTCTCAATGTCGCCATTGAAAACGTATTTGTACAAACGCCACGTGAGTAGAACGAGCATAAGATCATTTTGGAGTATTGGGCCTGTGTGGAGGATGTCATTAAGAGAGATACCTGAATGCGAAAGTTTCGACGCGTTGAAAACTACTCGCACCTTGGTAGTTTTACTATGTGTCTTTATTACTGCGTGGTGGGGTAGGTAGAATGAAAAATATTTGCCTTCACGTATTATTTCTCGGGACGATGTGGGTTCCAGGACCTTCGAGTATGTTTGTTGCAGTTCTGGCTTCCTTTCGTGCGATCTCTCGATACTGAGATATTGTTGTTGTGCTGCAGGCTTGGAGTCTCCGAGTGCAATCGTTTCCAGGAAAGTAGTTTTAAACGGAAGTTTTACCACGTAACGACCGTCATCTCTGCGAGTTGTGGAATTTTGATAGAGATCTTCACAAAATGCATCATCGTCGGTGAGGGATGGGGTTGCTGGTACTTCCTCCTGTTTCCAGAACTTCTTGAGCAGATAATTGAGAGAGTTTGTTGTGCTTTCAACTACCTGGGTCGAGAATGATGATACTTGCTCCGTCACTGGGCCGCTCAAAATCCACCCAAATATTGAGTTTTGGGCTATCAAACTTCCGCCGACATTGGTTTTTAGGCCTGGGAGTAACTTTTGGGGAATGACATCGCTTCCTAATACCATGTCTATTCGAGCTGGAGTAAAACAATGGGGGTCTGCTAGGGGGAGGAATGAGTATTCTTGCAGTTCAATATATGTAACTTTCAACGATGGCAAGAAATGAGTAAGTTGCGGGAGTATTATCGCGTTTGTCGTTATTTTCATAGTTGAATCAGCAGAACAAATGGTAATCGGGCAGATTCTATTCGCATTTTGCAGTACGCGGCCACCCATTCCCATAATTTCATAACTAGTCGCTTTTGTCGGGAGGCCAAGCAGTTTTTGTATGCGAGACGCAATTAATGTTTTCTGAGATCCTTGATCTACAAGAGCTCGAATTTTGAAAATTTCTCCATTATGCAGGATTGAGATTTTTGCGGTAGGAAGTAGGGTTTTTTTTTCTACTACTCGCAAAATGTGAGAGAGTTTGTTGAGCTGCCTTTGAGGTTGATGCTTCGTTTGGGTCGCTATTCCCTGGAGATGGGACTCGTGCCTGATTTGTTTTAGACCTAGTGCCTGTATTTGCTGTTTGTGATCTAGCGGGGTAATTGAGAAGAGAGTGATGCCGTTTTTGGCAATAAACGCAGGTAAACTTTCTGTGGCACTCAGTTTCTGAGTGAGAACAGGCCAAACAGTTTTTACAATAGTTGTTGTCTCTTATGAACTTATTGCGTTCTAGAACTGAGAGCTCCTTGAATTTGACACAGGTCATCAGAGAGTGATTTGAGTTGCATAATTTGCAAGATACCTGTTTTTTTAACTCAGTGTTAAATGAGTGAGTTCTGTTTTTATAGCCGACAGAATGATCATACTCATTAGGGGTTGATGAGCGTGGGGTATAATTTGGAGCTGAGGCCTTGGGTTTATTTGGCCTGTACGTACTAAGTCTCTCTACGATTTCATAACGGGTTGTCAGAAATTTATTCATTTCTGACCAGAGGGGTAACTCTTTTCTAGAGTCGAGTGACTGTTCCCATAACGCTAGGGTTTCATCTGGGAGTTTTGAGGAGCAGAGATGTATTAATATGGGGTCCCAGTTTTCTGTGGGTACGCCATTTGATTTCAGAGTCGAGAGGCAATTGTTTATTGTTATCTGAATTGCCTGAATTTTTTCCCTATTTTCGCTTTGCATGGGCGCTGAATATTAAAGAGAGTTTTGAGTTGGTTGTCGACAAGGAGTCTGCGATTTTCAAAACGGGCTTTTAATGCATCCCACGCGAGCTCAAAGTTTTGGTCATTCATCTCATAGTTTTTTATTAAAAGTGCTGCTTTACCTCGGGTTTTTAGCTTTAAGTAGTACAGTTTTTGGGCTTGAGAGAGTTGGGGGTGTTGTTTGTACACTGCTGTGAACATGTCCCTGAAGGACGGCCAATCTTCGTAGCCGCCATAAAAGAAATCAGTGTCACAAGCAGGTACTTTTAAGTAGTTTTGAGTTAGGGGTGGGGCTGGGGCTGNCACTTTTAAATAGTTTCTTTTGAGTTTGGGTCAATTCCTCATCGTCCGTTTGAGATTTTGACCGTGTCTTTACTCCCTGAGGAGGTGCCTGGAGGGATGTGAGTTTTTCCTGTTTTTCTTCCGCCATTATTTAATTTTTTGGGGAAGGAAGTTTATAGGAGAAATTGAGGTAGCTTTGCTGCTATAAATCGATTGAGTGAGATTGAGTTTTCGAGATTTTTTTTCCTCAAGTTTATATTTANATTTTCGATATTTTTTTCTCAAGTTTATCTTTATTGGGGCTTTTCGTAAAATTTATTGGTAGCTGGAGGTTATTTAAGAGGATTAACTCAAATTTAGTACTTGGGTATGCTAAATAAATTTTATTTTGATTTAAAACACTTTAACTTGATTTTATTTGCTAAGTTTTTGGGAACCGGAATTTACTGCACCACACTGTATTTGCGTTGGTGCGAAACATTTATAGGGTCACTGTATTGTCGGAGTACTGTCGGAGTGGACTGTTTTTGTTTTGCGCAAAAGCAATGAAATATATGCGTAAAGATGTGTGCGCGTGTAAACAAAGTGAACAGTCGAAAACAATTTATGTATTTGCAATGAGTTGTTATGTATTATCATGCATATATCAGCCACTTGCTGTAGTTTGGCGCTTAGATATTAAGGGCTAGGTATGTATGTGCGAGTATGTAGTATACTTAGCGCCTAAATGCTAGTACATACGTACATACGCAAGATAATTTGAGTGACCCACGAAATATTATTTGGAAATAGAATCTAGAATGCTAAAACCAAAGAGCAAGGGAATATGTGTTTGGGGTTTCTCTACTGATTATTATTAGGTATGTACATACATATGTTTGGATGCATCAACATAGATTCGCTCTATGAGAACCGTTGNTATATTATTTGGAAATAGAATCTAGAATGCCAAAAACCAAAGAGCAAGGGAATATGTGTTTGGGGTTTCTCTACTGATTATTATTAGGTATGTACATACATATGTTTGGATGCATCAACATAGATTCGCTCTATGAGAACCGTTGTAGTTTGGCGCGAGTGCATACGTATGTATTAATGTATGTATTTATGTATACAGCGCAGTATTAGTACATATGTATATAGGTAAATGCCCTGACTGACGAAATATTATTCAAAACTGAGTTGGCGTTGCGAAACGGGAATTTTTTCTTTGGTACATGTACCCAGGCGGAAATTTGGGACGTTCACTTGAACAATAGTTTCGTTCACTGAATTTAATAATCATGCATGTATTGTGAGTTGGGGGTAAATTATTTGAATATGTGATGGAGTATATATGTTGTATATTACTGTGCCTTAAGTTTAGCGGATTTTTTCTTCGAGTTGGAGAAAACGGGATATATGTATTTGAATATATGTCTACATATATATGTAGATATACAATATATTTATAATANGTTTATGTATACAGCGCAATATTAGTACATATGTATATAGGTAAATGCCCTGACTGACGAAATATTATTCAAAACTGAGTTGGCGTTGCGAAACGGGAATTTTTTCTTTGGTACATGTACCCAGGCGGAAATTTGGGACGTTCACTTGAACAATAGTTTCGTTCACTGAATTTAATAATCATGCATGTATTGTGAGTTGGGGGTAAATTATTTGAATATGTGATGGAGTATATATGTTGTATATTACTGTGCCTTAAGTTTAGCGGATTTTTTCTTCGAGTTGGAGAAAACGGGATATATGTATTTGAATATATGTCTACATATATATGTAGATATACAATATATTTATAANGTATATGTTGTACATTACTGTGTCTTAAGTTTAGCGGATTTTTTCTTCGAGTTGGAGAAAACGGGATATATGTATTTGAATATATGTCTACATATATATGTAGATATACAATATATTTATAATATACTGTGTTTAAAGAGTGCACGGTATTTGTCTACGGTAAATGAAAAAGGGGAAATTCAGTTCACCGTATTTTGTTCGAAAGTCCGCTAAACTTTGCAAAAATATGCGTATATGTAAGTATGTATGTTTGAGTAACTCACTTTGGCATTCCTATGTACAGACTCTTTATTTCGTGTGGTGGTCTACTGTACCGGTGACTGGCCTGCTGCTATGCGGTACCTTCCGTCGCTACTGCTCCCAAGTTTCCGTCTGCCTGTTGTTGTTGTTGTTTCGGTTGCTGGTGATGCTCCGCTACAGCTGTCTCAACAGGTGCTTCGGTGGCTGGCTGCTGCGCTGGACGATGGTAGCTGATGCGGTGGAAGATGGTTGGTGCTTTTATTTTACACCACTATCACAATTTTTTTATTTTTCTATGCGAATTTATGTTCTCCTTTGCACTTTGTTTTTGTTCGCCACTACTTGTTTCACTGTTTTCTCTGTTTATGCGTTTTTTCAATGTTCACTTTTGATTTAGCAATTAATGTTTATTAAATGTTTTCAGTTTACGGTTTTTTTTTTATTTCACCTTTCACTGTTTGTTGTTGTGGAATGATTTATTTTATTATTTTTTTTTTAATGTGCCGCGCGCCGCTCGCAATCGAATAACCTTTTTGTTTTTCGGGTAGAAAAAATATATGGAGATACTCCAAGAATGATAGAATACAAGATTGCGCCGATCAGAGAGGATTTTTGAGAATAACTTTTGTGTGACGTCACACTGGTGCAATTGCGAGAGAGAAATGCCAAGACGTGAGCAAGAATGGAAGAAGAAGAAAAAATGTTGCATGGAAAACGTAAACAAGTTGCACCAGTGTGACGTCATGCAAACAACGATTCTGTCAAATTCGTTAAGAGAGGAATAGCGGTCCGAGATCGGCGCAACCTTTGTATTCTCTCAATCGTGGAGATACTCCAGCTTTGTTTAGAGCGCTTTGCGCGTTAAGTGCTGCCAATTCTTTTTGATGGCGCGTAAGGACCATATGTTGCTGTTTGGCAACGTAAAAGGGTGTGTTTGAGTATGTTTAATTGAATAAGTAAAGCACATTTTAAGGTAATACAAATTATTCCGAGTTTATTCAAAAAGGAGAAAATATAGTGGACTGTAGATTAAATTGAAATTAATCAGAGCTATCACAGAATCCATCGTAGCGTCGATTTTCGTCAAACCTACGGAAGTGCTATCACAGAATCCGAATCGCTACGAACGTAAATTCGAAATTCGTAGAGAGCGCATTCATTGAATCCGTTCGTAATGAAGATTCGTACAGATACACTACGACGAGTTTATGCTGTCGGAACAAAATTTAAAATCACTGAATCTTAAAAATAACGGAGAAAAGCTGCATTATTGTTAATAATAAATATTTATTATACTCCATATTTGTTATAGTTTGATATCATTCCATATATTTGTGTAAACGTAGACGTAAAATATGAATGGCATACATACCTACATATGTACATACATATATTCATCTGCTAGACGCTATTTAATGAATGTTTTTTTTTTTTTGAAGCGAGGAAATAATAGTTTAACAACAATTTATTAGGAAAGAAATCTAATTACTTTAATATCATATAAATTTATTTTAAAAAATAGAAATTTAAATTAATTTAAAAAAATAGTTTTCTCTTTAAAAGAATAAAATCTAAACTAAAAAAAAAAATAATTAAAAAAAAAACAAAAATGAAATAAAAAAAGAAAAAAGCTCCACTGCCGACGACTCAGACTCGAACTCGGATCTCTCAATTGGCAGTCTAGTGCTTTGCTCAGTCGGCCATTGCGACTGCTGTGGCAGCGTGAGCAAAATGGCATACATAAATGTCTATTGTTTCCTATGCACTAGCTGATTTCGAATCAACATTCGAAGCTGGCCACGATATTTTCGAGTTCACTCGGAATCAGTGATAGCAATTTTTTCGTATTCGTAGCAGGCATTCGAATTCGTAGATTTTCTACGATGGATTCCGTGATAGCTCTGAATAACTGGTCTAGTCGACGATTCGATTGCGGGTGCCCCTATGGGTGCCGAGAGCTCACATTCGGAAAAAATACATATTTTTAAAAGGGAGTTCTAGTATAATTTTAAATATATATATATAAGGATAGTGAGTATGTTCAGTTTCGAATTAAGTAATTCTATTACATTTCAAATATGTATATAAAGTAAAGGGTGACTAATTCTTCATGTTAATTCATTATAAGTAATTCCATTACATTTCAAATATATGTTTATAAAGTAAAGGTTAGCTAATTATTCATCATCATCCATGTCTTCGACAATGTAAAGCTTGCACCGCCCAGCATCAAACGCGCTCTCAAATCACGGCCACGTTGCCACCAGAGCGTTGCACTTACGCTCCGCTCTTCACCACCACCGGTGTAGATTTTGCTGGGCTTTTTCAAGTAAAAGCCACCATGCTAAGGTCTTCCACCATTGTGAAAGGCTACGCACAGTGTTTCCACTATATGGAGGCAGGTGGAAATAATAGTACACCTCCACCGATTTCACTGAAACTTGACGTGTGCTCTAGTTTTGCTTAGATATAGAGAATGACGAAATTTTGTACAAATGGAATAATTGCCACGCCCTCTACTCCTGTGGGCGGAAACATTAAATTTCATCCGATTTCAATGGTATTTAGTTTGTAGTCCTTATTTTATTAGAAAAACCTAAATATAAAATATGGGGAAGATTGGATCACTATAACGTCCAAAACTCACAAAAAATGTTAATGAATTTTGGTTAATTTTGTTTCCTGCTTTCCACTCTCAGAAAACAAAGGTTATACCATAAAATGACTTAGGTGTAAATACTCGCTTTTTTCCCAATATTTGGTGAGATTTTTTCATTTTTCGCAAAATTATTATCGCGGAATTATGCAAAAAGCTGGAAATCAAAAATTAAGAAAATCAAAAATTACATATATTTACAAAGTCGCGCGCAAAGATCAAATTATATATTCGAAAACTACATAAAATTCTCTAAAACATTCGTCTAGTTTCAAGACCTGACGGACCAGTACTCACACATTTTTTTACTAATAATCTTTAGCATCTACATTTCAAAGTAAATTTTAAGGTAAGAAAATATGAAAGTACCAAATAAATGATAAATACATTCACCTGCATATTCCACGACATTTAGATAATTGATTACAGTTGAAAAAGAAACACTTTCTTTAATGGGTTAATCGCCAAAGGCAACTAAACTGATTAATCGGTATCGCGCCCATTCCCGTATTTTTTTTTGGAAATGTATCGTTCGTGAAGAAGGGGGGTGAGTAATTAATGTAAAATTTGGTATTACCCAGCAAAAAATCGGTAATCGCTTTTAGTGGTAACGTGTTCTAGAAGGCATAGCGTTATAATGCTTTCGGATTTTTTCGCTTCTTTTAGGCATTGCCGGTAATGCAAAGTAGAATGGCCTACAATATTTTATTTATTTGGCTTCTTTGTTTCACTTCGGGGAATGCAAAGTAGAATGGCCTATAATATTTCTTTTTTAATTCGCTTCATTGCTTCACTTGGGGGAAAGCAAAGTAGAATGTCCTACAATATTTTTTTTATTTCGCTTCTTTGCTTCATTTCGAGGAATGCAAAGTAGAATGCTGCATCGTAGTCAGCTGAAAAATAGAATGAATATCCAAAAATTATTTTTCTACCGTTACTTTCTGTGGAAATTTGTCTCGCATATAAATCATGTTTTGCTTTGTTCAATTTGCAGCGAAGTTAAAGTCAGTCAATGAAGTGTGAGGAAGTACAATTTTAAGCTTAATTAAGTATGCATGTATGTACATACCGATCTTTAAGTAAAATCTAAATACCCAAATACATACATATGTATGTATAAAAACATATTTATAAAAATTTTAATCTTTTAAGACATTTTCTTACAATTTACAATTAATATAAATAATACAAGTTAATATAAATACATAAGTATGTACTTATCTAGGCATTCTACATTAGTTTCTCTGTAAGGCATTCTTTGTTCGCTTCTCTGGATTCTGTTTATCCATGCATTCACCCATTCGTTTGAAGGTATTGCTGTGGGTAAGGGCTTACCGCCAATGGCATGCCCATGCTAAAATAGAGAGGGTAAGCGATTCCCAACGCCTAGCTCGTTTCCACTTTCGTTTCTTCGGTAATCGTGTTTTTTGCTGGGTAACGACTTTTACGTTTCCCTCTCGAAGTCCAACCGGTTTTTTTAATCAACTGTCACCATGACTTTTCTACCTTCCCATATAGTCGAAACACCTCGCTACGTTGCCGTATTTGTGTGTTTCACAATAAAGGCGGTTCACCTGAGCTGTGCTCCGATTTGACCACGCATTTCTCCCCGCGTTTGCCCGTTTTGTTGGGCGTCGAGGTTACCCAGCAAGAATGATGAGCGACAATGGCATTACTTTCATTGGAGCCAAAAGAGCAACAGAGAAGGAATTCTATAGTTTCCTGCAAGAAGTATCGCAAGACATCATCAAGCAATACTCTCCCCAAGGAATTGATTGGAGATTTATCCCCCTTGGCAGCCCCCACATGGCCGGATTATGGGAATCCGTCGTCAAAGGCTTCAACCTACATCTCAAACGAACGGCTAGAGCACACAAATTCGCATTTGAAGAATTCACCACTCCTTTCGTTAGGATCGAAGCGGTATTAAATTCTCGTCCCATCTCCACTCTCTCCCAAGATCCAACAGAATTCACGGCCCTCACCCCTGGCCGTTTCGTAAGAGGAACTGCCCTCTTGTCTCTTCCGGAAGTAGATCATAGCAATTTGTCTCTCCTCAATAGGTGGGAAAGAGTTAAAGTTGTGCACCATCAATTCAGCCGCCGTTGGAAGGAAGATTATCTCAAAGACCTTCAGAAACGTTATACATAGATGGAAAGACACTAAAGTTTCACCGAAAGCTGAGGAATGCGTCGTCATTATAGATGATACGTTGATATCCCTCAGCCCGCAAGGGCACTCCCGCCCGTAAGTGAATCGGTACGCGCCACATAGACCGCCGCGGAACAACTTCCCCAGGACGACACGCCCGTAACAAACTTCCAGCAGTGCCGTCTATGTATGTGCCACCACGCTCTCCGAGTATGCAGCGCTTTCCGGGCCCTACAGCCCCATCAGAGGTTTATCATCGCGCGCGCGCACCGATATTGCACGAATTGCCTCGCGCTATCACACCGGACCGTGGACTGGTCCTCCTATGGGAACTGCCGAACGTGTGTGACAGTTCCATCGTACGCTTCTGCACCTCAGCGAGGCCACGCAGCTAGTCGCCAAACCATGCCGCCAAACCAGCACACCCTCCAAAGGGAGTACCTCGCACAAGGAACACATTTATGAAAATTAATGGCCCTCGCTTTCGCCGCTCTGCACCGCAGAACACACGCTCCGTTCAACGCAGGCAACACATATGGATGGCTAAGCAAGTATAGCCCAAAGAGTCACATCGCATTTTACATGTACTTATACTTATTTATCATCATGTATTTTGAATTCACTGTCATTGTATTGCTGCATTTCTCATGTTTAAAGTAGAATCGAATTGAATTGTAATGAAATGTAATTAGAAAAGTTGTAATTGAATTGACCCTTAATTTTAGAATTGAATTGAATTGTACAGAAACAGACCTAAGAAAGGCAGCTGGCAATGTCAAGTTCATAAGGCAGACTAAGAATGACAGTGTAGGAAGAGAAAACAAAAGTGACATTTTTGCATCAAGTTTAAGAGCACTTTTTCCGCAAATCGCCAATCGTTCGCTTTGTCTTTTCTCACAACCCGCCACAGGTGTAATTTTTGTATCGCTGTATACGCCTTATATAAACTAAATAAATTATCGCCTTTATTAAGTACCGAGAGTGTTTTAATTTATATTAATCGGTTACCGAGATCCTGTTTGCCGCGCTATTCGCGATTTTGGTGTGCAGCAAAATTTGTATCCGGTGTTCGCAGATTTTGCGGCGCCTCTCTTTGGGATCGTAATCCCTACCGCCACTAACGCCTGCAGCAGCCACTTCATCGCTAACCATCACCACCGCCATCTGTTCACCCGCCAGCAACTCATCATTCCCCTCCAACCACTACCGTTCAACGCCATCAACTCCACTAAGCCCGAGCGCCAACGACCTCGACAGTCACCCAGCATCCCGGGATCCCTAGGGCTCAAACACAATGTTAAATAAAAAAAATAAATAAAAATTGCTGCAACTTTCTTTCTTGGTCAATTTGTTGGCATCAAGAGGCGTCGATCCGTCCTTTGCAAGGCCCAGTAATCAACGATTGTGCTCCTTAGTTAGGCGGACGTACCAAAAATTGATTTTCAATAGCTTTTTTTGTATGAAAAAAGGTTTAACATGCAAATAAATTTTGACAATTAAAATTTTTTATTAAAAGAAATAGAAAAGATTTGACATTTTACAGGCCAAATAATTTCAAAAAAGAAGAAATCAGCTGCTCCACTGCTACTACCTGTTCAATATTTAACACCAAAATTGTGCATTCGCATAAAATAAACAGAAAGTTGGGGACGGAAGAATGAGCAAATTAAAAAGAAGTTTTAAGATTTGGTAGTTTTTTAGTTAACGGTGGTAGATGTAGTAGAAATGTATCTTAAGAAAAGAAAGTGAAATCTCTTCCACAAACGTGGTTTAATCCGCGCACTGGCTGTTTAGCAAGACTTCGCAGCTACGCACACAAGCGCATGTGTGTGATAGTGTGAGTTTGCCCATCTATGATTTCAAATCATAAGCAGAAGTCATAATTAGCAGAAAAACTCTGATACAAGTAAGCAGTAGCTAATTTCGTTTGCGTACTCGTCACAGCCTCACAGTGACTAAATTTTATATAACTTGTTTGGATTAAATTGTTTTTGAAATTTTTTTCTAGACATTGTGTATATCTCGCAAACCTATTAGAAAATACTTGTTTTAAAGAATTTTATATTACAGTTTAAGAACCAAGCCTTAAAATGTGACACCCGTCACCGTGGAATGAGCCATATGTCAATTAACTAATGAACTAAGATGATTTATATTCCTCCTAAATAAAGCTTAGAGATAAAGCATTTTCACACCTATTTTGATTGGCACCAATCTTTCAATAATCTATTTAACATACAAACTATTAATTTGAATATTTTTAAATAGGTGGCAATCCTTTTAAAACAGCTCAAAAATATTCTAAGTGTTCAAACTAAAGCTTTCTTAATGCTCTTTAGTTTGCGACCCATATATTAATCGCCCTTACTATGAGTTGCATTCGATTTTCGATTTTCGCTGGTTATTGAAGATCGAAAGTGAAATTCGTATTATAAGCTATGCAACCGTGTCGAAATTTTCGTTGAGTATCGAATTTTCTGTCGAACAGAATTTTGCTTTCGATGGTGTAGCGAGTGTGAAAAATTTATGATTTTGCATTTGTTTTCTTACTTTATGGCGTCGTGAATACTAAACACAAGCTCGAAAGGCTGGTTTTACTTGTGAAAGAAAATCCCAATAATTAGTTGGCACGATCTCTGAGAACAAAATCGTAGAGCTGTTGATGGTTTTACAATATTTTAAATAGATTTGGCTCACAAACGCCTCTTTAGACAGTCGAAAGTGTTTAATAAATCTGTAGAAAATTTCTTAAATATATTTTATGTCAAAATATATTCGAAAGTCTACGCTTCAACTCTCTTAACCATTTTCTACACCTGCCCAGTTTACTAAGCTCTCATCCTCTGACGAATCGTTGAACCAGAACTATGTTGTACTCATTTTTACCAAGTTTTTATAAGCTCGCTTTCTTTTTTACTTCATTTTAATTTCCACAAATTTTCATAAATATGTATAAGTACACTATTTAATTTTCTCGATTTGTAAACAAAGCTTCTCAGCGGTGAAAAATATACTGTTGTGAACCTAAACGAGCGAAATTCACAATAGCGCTATTATTCATCAAATGAGCGTTGTAATACCAAATGAAAATTCGTTCGATCAGCACTTTCGACCACAGTCGAAGATCGAATGCAACCCATAATAAGGGGCCAATATTTCATACACCTTGCGTATAGTTCCAATCCTCTTGAACCTATTTTCAAACTGAAACCTTCTTAAACCTCTATCGTCTGACAGCCACTATATTTTAAAAATCCAATTGCTTAAATTCACCTTAAATTTTATGTTTTAAACAGCCCTTTGAAAACAATTTCGATTGATACCCTTTTTTAATAATTCATTTAATTTTTGAGTTAATTTATGTAAATTTAACTTTTTAAACCCACAAAAACAGTGTGGATGTTAAAACCAAAGCCCTCAACTCAGTTTTGCTTGACAACCATATTTTAGTATTTCTCACATCTAACTTCTCCATAATTTAATAACGTTCGATTTTTCAATCAGGTGGCAACCACCTTCAAAATATTTTTATGCGCGCACTTTTATATATGCCCCCGATTAGCGAAACATTAAAGACGACAATCAAAACGGCATACTTCTAGGTGTAATGCCGTGAGGGGTTCACTTTGCGCTGCTAACGCGCTGCGTTAACCCACTGAGGACTTGTGTGTCTCACCGTCGTACTTGTAATTATTCATTAAAACAAATTACATTTAAAAACTTATAAAAAGTGTTGATGAAGGGCCGGTTTTTTAATTGTCAGGTAAAATCTCAGATAGCTATCTAATGAACAGGGAACGGATTTTTAGGACCTAAAAACCTATAAAAAAGGCAAAATAAAGTAACTAAATAGGCTGGAAAAGGCAAAATAAAATAGCGAAAAAGGCAGGAAAAGGCACTAGGTGTTGCAAAAAAAGGCAAAACAAAATAGCGAAAAAGGCAGGAAAAGGCAAAAAAGGTATTGCAAAAAAAGCCAAATAAGGCACTAAAAAAAGACAGAAAATACGAAGAACAATCAAAAAATATATTTTTTTAGAAATGTTTATATTACAAGTAAAAAGAGAAAAACTATGAACTAGTTTCATTATATGAAAAATTTGTACTTTGAATCTTTGACTATTTAATCCTTTCGAGTTTCCAACTCATAAAACTTTAATCTGTATAGTTGTAGTAACATTGAACCACAAGATGCATTTTGAAGTTTTCTGGCAGCATTTTCATTCGATTTTCGCGAAGAAAAGCCTTGAATGTACTAAATGTGCGCTCGACGTAAGTTGATACAAGTGGAGCCCAATTTAAATATGGAACGTTTGAAACGTTCATATTATCAGGAATAAGGGCGTTTTCCTCGCCCTTTACAATTTTATCCACACCCCTTATTGTCTTCAAGCCTACGTTAGCTTAGAAAACGGCTTTGAATTTTTTCAACACCAATTTGGCAAGAGGTCCTTGCGCTTCTATAAGCCGCATGGGCATGTGTATATTTTTTAATCTTAAAAAAAAAAATTTTAAATGCTATAATCACTTTTTTAAAGGTAGAAAAGGCAAAAAAAAGGCAAATATCTTAAAAAAGGCAAAAAAAGGCAAATATCTTAAAAAAAGCAAAAAAAGGCAACATCAAATGTGTATATATGGAATCAGGGAAAGCTAAATCGTGGACATTCTTAATCGAATATACTCTATCTCTTTAGCAGAAAAAAAGGCAATTTCCATAAAATCCGTTCCCTGCTAATGAATAACATTGTTTGACTGTTCATTCTACTGAATAAGGGCTTCGAGTTTTTCAATCACCTTTTAACTGGCGGATAGCTATTCGAGTGCATTTATAGAAAAGTGGCAACATGATTAGTTGTCAAAAAGTTAGAGCGAAAGTAAGTTAGCGACAATACCTTATGATAGAAAAGGACAACTAGTTCGTTGCTCAATTGATTGATTGACATAAAATATAAGCTCTGTATGTTTACGTACTAGTTTATGATATGTAGTTCGTAACAATTGTTACAAATTATGATTTTTTGGCGTTTTTGTAGGCAAAAACTTGCATGCAATTTGAAAAGTATGAGAAATTAAGAGAGCAAGTTGCAAGATTTCACTGGATAAATTCTTAAGCGAAGTGCGCATTAGAGACATTCTGTCGTTGCGTTGTCAGTTGCGAATTCGGCTGTTGACTTCGAAACGCAAACGTGCGCACACTTGCACCGTTTTTTCGCGTTGAATTCTGGTGTACAATTCACTTAAGTTTTAGTATATTTTTGTACTCGGCGTATCAACATCATAGAAAATAGGATTGTTACGAATGTCTTGTAATTTTTTCGCGTTCACACATTTTTTTCTTTGCATTTATTGCTATGCCACTTTCCTTACTCCTCTTTGAGGCCTCCAAAACGCTTCAAGCCGCGTTTCGAATGCGTCAAATGAGAAAACATTGAATGTTTGAAAAATTCTCAGCGTCGGAATTTTGCAAATGTGCGCTAGCTCAATAAAATATATGGGTAGCATAGTGTAATTTTTGGCTCTGCAGATTTGCAACGTGCGCTTCGTTTTACTTGTAACAAATTGCTATTAAGAAAAACGGCTCTTTACATGCTGCTTCTTGCATTTGACAAAAGCAAAGGAATTAACTTTTGGAAGTTAAAATTGCCAAAATAAAAATTTTAATTAAAATATCGTAAAATTAGTAACTGCTTGCAAGGTTTGCGTTTTCGTACTTTTTAAGATAGTTCTCTCATTGGGAGCGACTCATGGAAACTATTACTACGTTTATACGCACAGAATAATCGACTTAATTGAAAGCGCATTGACACCGTTTCAGTGACATTTCGCTCTGGTGTCTATACTTACGGCTTTATATCGGCATCAAAGTAAGCGTCTTCAAAAGCAAACAAAATCAGCAGTTTTCATTTGACATTTTATAAGTTAACATAATGGAAAGTGATAAAAATCTAGTTTTATTCGGCATTATAAAATCGTGGCAAAGAAATAGAACGATTATTATTAATCAGGCTTTAAATACTGATGCGATTATTTGGAATTTGAGCGGAACAGCTGATCTTCAATTCGCTTTGAGTGGGAGCGGTGTTTATACACTCTTTCTAACTGTCTGGAGAATTAAACTACCGATTTGAAATGGAGTGTGAGCCAAAACACTTCGCTCTTTCAAAGCGAATTGAAATTCAGTTTATACATATGTTTTGAATCGCGGCGAAATGAAT
Source organism: Rhagoletis zephyria (assembly GCF_001687245.7). NCBI lineage: Eukaryota > Metazoa > Arthropoda > Insecta > Diptera > Tephritidae > Rhagoletis > Rhagoletis zephyria. Next base: position 175,836 of record NW_016157792.1, on the reverse strand, counting down.
TAAAGCGACTTATGCATGCGTATAAACGTAGTATATGTTATTGGAAATATACTGGATATTTTTTAACAGGAGAATACACGGAATTACGGTAGGATAAAAGAGTTTATATTACTTTTGACTAATATGCAGTAGCGTCGGATGAAAATCCGCTTTTTATAAATTTGATTGATAATAGCAAAAATATGGTTCATTATGCTTTAAAAAAATCTGTGTGAAATTTGGAATTTTTTGGTCAATATCCTAGGCTCGCCCGAGTCCATCAAAGTTCAAGTACTAAAAAAATTTTTCTAAGCTAACTTCGATTCTCTACAAAAAAGGTCCATATACCAAATTATGTAGGACTAAGACTTTCCTATTATTTCCTATTATTGCAATTTTAGTAAAAAAAATGCATTAATTAATTTATTTATAAATTTTTATTTTTTATATTGAACTTTGATGGACTTGGGCGAGCCTAGGATATTGACCAAAAAATTTCAAATTTCACACAGATTTTTTTAAAGCTGATGAACCATATTTTTGCTATTACCAATCAAAATTCTAAAAAAGCGGATTTTCGGCCCACGCTAATATGCAGGTGCCGGATTTTCCCTTACCCTGAACACTAAATAATTTGCCCTTCGGGGTCCGGAAGCCACAGATCATATTACCAGTGATCAATGGCTCTTGTACAGGGTGGGCCAAATAAGACCTACCAATTTTACGTAGCAGGTTCAGAGTTTGAGTTGTGAGCGCAGCGCAGTCGCTCCATCTGCCGTTGGCCGCAAAAATGTGTGAAACCTTGTTCTGTAAGAAGCCCCAGAAATCGTTTTTGGCGTTTCATCCTCATTATCGAAGAAATGTGGGCCGATAACTTTTTCGGCCATAACATCGCACCAAACATTGCATCTGGATGAGTGTAACTTGTGCTGGTGTGTTGCGCTTGGAATTTCAGAGCCACACAATCTACAATTTTGCTTGGAAATGCGCTTCATCCGACATCAAAACATTACCTAAAAAATCAATTTGTGTGGCCAATTGTGTAAAACGAATAGCGTATTGTAGTCGATGTTGGTGGTCTTGCTGTAGGTATCCATTATGATTTTCCAAGAGATTAACTATAACATGCAGAAAGAAAATAACAATAATATTAAAAAATAAGGAAGTTATACGTGTTTAACATTGGTAGGTCTTATTTGGTCCACCCTGTACCAAAGCAACGTCTACTTCACCTGAGAACAGTTGAAGCAGGAGCGCAGTAGTTGCTGCTTGACTGTTCACGTTTACTGGCCCTTCGGTGTCAGTTTTGTAGACTTTTAGCGTAGTCTTCCTAAAGCCATAGCTCACCCTATGGTCGCTTTTTGAGAGTGCCTCCAGACTTTCATCGTTTATTAGCAGGACTACCTGCATTGTTGCTCGCTCCGTTGGCTCCGTGTTAACCTTCCAGTTGTGTGTAGGGATCAGAGCTGTAATAATCTGCATTTTTTTTTTGCAATCCATGATAGTGCTACTAATATGATTACAATCAAAATTTATCGCTTTTTGTCTGATTGCAAAAACTACAATCTGCAATCATTCATTAATCACGACTGCAATCAATTTGATCGTAAGACTTTTGATTGCAATCAAATCACTGATTCAATCAAACATCTTAATTGCAATAACAAAAATGCAATAATTTATTCATATTTTATTTTTTCCGTTTTATGTTTCTTGTATGGCACAATAACACAATGTAAACGGCGAGTTGTGACCACGTAAAATTGCATGCACGTTATTTTTGTAATTTACATTGAGGAAAAAGTTTAGTTACGTCAACAAAATATGTTTCTGTCAACACATGATTTGGTCATCGTTACACGATTAAGTTATAGTTACCAAATCTTGAGTTGAAAGAAATATATTTAGCATACTTTTTTCTCAGTGTACCATGAGGTCATCATATTTTAGTTTGTTCCAGTATTCTGTAGGCAAAAACCTGTGGAACTGTCAAACTAAAATGTTACTCTCTCAAGTGAGAGTTACAGGAGAACATATGCAGAAGTGTACTGGAATTCAAAAAGCATTTTTTCCTGCACAAACATCAGTGGGTTTCTTGACATGTCATTGGTACTACACTCATTTGGCTGAACAACCAGTAAAAAACACCGTGCGAAAGTGGGGCAAAATATAGTAAAACTGCGTTTTTAGTTTTTCTCTCTGACGTCAGTATTTTTTTAAGACGACGTTGCAATCTCTAGAATACGATTGAATAAAAAAAAATATTTAAAAGATGCTGTGCAGTGTAGAGTAACAATGTGGGTATCAATTAAAAGGAAAAATTCTGTAGAATAGAAAAAAAATTAATATTTGGTTGCACCAGGACGAATAAGTATTGAAAAGGTCCTTTTAAAACTCCTTTATCCTTGGAAATTTCCCAAATTTATTTAAAAAACAAATATATGTCAAGGAGTAATATGTTAACTACCACATCCTCGAATTTCGTCCTTCTAACTTTATTAGTTTTAGATTAAAAAAATTTACACTTTTCTTTATAAGATATTGATAGTTACAATATACATAAATGAAGATACTGGAATCATTATTATGGAACCATGTATGCACTCTAAAAGATCGAACTGACCGTATGGTTTAAATACTTGTAATTGTTTTGTACACAAAGGCGTAGTCCGCCTTTCATCTAGGGTGCAGGAGATTATATAGAGGGAAAAAATGTTTTTAATTATATCTTTTTTTTGTGTATATAAAACGAAATTTGCGGAGTTAAGAAAGTATAAGTTTTCTGGTAGCTTTTACAATTTTTACCAATTTTTTAAAAATCGGTTAGTAATTTTTTGTTTAAAATGTTTTTCTTTATAAAAAAAGGGTATTTTTTGTTTTCAAGTGCCTTTTCTCAAACTATTATACACGACGTATACAAATATGCACACCAGAAGAAAGGGGGTTCAATCGCCTTTACAACGATACCAATTTCATAAAAATCGGTTAGTAATCTCTTTGTTAAATTTTTTTTATAAAAAATGTATATTTTCCTTTTAAGTGTTTTTTCTCAAATTTTTATATACGAAGTATACAAATACGCATATCAGAAGAAGATTTGATTGCATTAACAACGATATCAATTTTTTTTTTAAATCGGTTAGTAATTTGTTTGTTTAAAATATTTTTTTTATAAAAAATGTATATTTTCCTTTTAAGTGTTTTTTCTCAAATTTTTATATACGAAGTATACAAATACGCATATCAGAAGAAGATTTGATTGCATTAACAACGATATCAATTTTTTTTTTAAATCGGTTAGTAATTTGTTTGTTTAAAATATTTTTTTTATAAAAAAAGGTATTTTTTCCTTTTAAATGTTCTCAAATTTTTACATACAAAGTATACAAATATGCATATCAGAAGAGAAGGGGGTCTAATCACGTTTACAACGATACCAACTTTTTAAAAATCAGTTCAAAATTGTTTGAAATATAAGGTTTTTAATTTTTCGAAGAACCGACCTGTGCCCCCTTATAGCACCTGTAATATCAGTTTGCAAAAATAAAGTTATAAACAGGTACCGTAACAGTTACAATTTTTATTACAAAAATCACTCTTTAACAATTATTTTTTTACTTTTATTTAATTTCTCTTTAAATAACCGTTATTTCTGACTTTTATTTTATAAATAGAAAATAACAATTATTTTTGATTTTTATTTAAATAATCTGCAAATAACAGTTATTTTTGATTTTTAAATTATATGTCTTAAATAACAGTTATCGAATACTTTTATTTATAAAAGTCATAAATAAAAATCAGTCACTGATCTTTATTTCTTCAATCATACTTATAAAAGTCATTTGAATAAGTCGTAGTAAACTTTTGTTTTCCAAGACCTTAACTGCGAAAAATGTTAAGGACTTTTATACGATTGATTTAAAAAATTAAAGTCGGTGACTGATTTATATTAATGACTTTTAAAAGAAAAAAATGTCACTGACTGATTTTTATTGATGACTTTTATAAATAAAACTCTTCAATAACTGTTATCTAAGCCATATAATATAAAAATCAAAAATAATTGTTATTTTGGATTTATAATATAAAAATCAAATATAATAGTTATTTTTTTAATCTTTGAATAAAAATTGCAAATAAAAATTTATTTTCAAATTTGAGTCTCGGTGCAAAACGAAATCGATTGGTATGCTTCACTTAGTTGTAGAACATTTCCTTCATAGTGAATTTTTCCATGACAGTTTTCATCAATAACTCTTATGTTCGGTCCCTGGTTATAAACCATTTAAATAAGAGCAAAAGGCGGTCTACGACTGTATTTTTAGTTTTTTAGTTATTTACATATAATAATAAAAAATAATTTTTTACCAAAGATTCTATTTCGAACTTCGAATGCGATTTCGGAGGCTAACTTCGAAAAACTCTTTTAACTATGACTGAATCTCTTAAAAAGATTGGTTTGTCCAATACCCAGCGGAGTGCTGTACAGTGTAATGATTCTAGTATCTTCATTTCTGTATTTTGTGTAACTATCAATATCTTATAAAGAGAAGTGTAAATTTTTTTTTTATTTAAAACTAATAAAGTTAGAAGGACGCAATTCGAGGATGTGGTAGTTTACATATTAGTCCTTGACATATATTTTTTTTAATATATTATATATTATATTTTTAATATATTTTTTTTAATAAATATTGGAAATTTCCATGGATATTCAAGGATTAAGTTTTAAAAGGACATTTTCAACATTTATTTGTCCTGGTGCAAAAAAAATGATTTGTTTTAAATTCTACAGAATTTTTCCTTTTAACTGATACCCATATTGTTACTCTACAATGCACCAAATCTTTTAAATAATTTTTTTATTCAATCATATCTAGGAAATTTCAAGGTCCTTAAAAAAAAATTCTGACGTCAGAGAGAAAAATTAAAAACGCAGTTATACTATATTTTGTTTTGCTAGTTTTGTGAATATATTAATTTTTTCGTGTGTTTTAAAAATTTTTGGTTTTTGTCGCACGGTCGGTGTAATTATTAAAATATATTCAATTAAGAATAACTGCGTACATATTCAAATATTTCGTTTTTAACTTAATTTTTTTAACAAATGTAAGGTTCTTTGCTTTCACCGCGTTTTGTTTTTGTATACAAATGTAACCCTGTCTATCGTTTAACACTTTTCATGAACTTGCAGGAAGGAAAACCTTGGGCAAAATCCTGCAACTTCTGACTGGTAAGAGTTGCTCTCTTACTACTGTTGCTAGTGAGACAAATTCTTGCTTACGGGAACGACTTCCTGTAATATCACCCTTTGCTTACTATGTCCTGGAGTGCTAGAACAAATTATTTGTCTTATATGTTTAAGTTAGACAATAGTCGTTAGGAAGTTGTTGTTGCTTGAAGAAAAACATTTTATTCACAAAACGGCAAAAAAAATATTGAGGACTGTTGTAAAATTTTAGCTCATAATATAAATATGACAACTTTTGGATTATTTTAAAGAATTTATATTTGGCAGAGCCATTAGCGGGGGCACTTCTAGTTTGTGTGGTCAGGCGAAGTATGTATGATTTGCGTTGGCTCATCAGTAGATATAGCAACAACGAAGAATGGTGGGTGATGTAGGGGAAAACGAGATCAAGAGGGATATGCGGAGATGCAGCTTTCACATGCAGAAAATCGAATTTTTATGCACGCACTTTTGTATATGCTCGCCATTATCGGAACATTAAAGACGGCAATCGAAACAGCCTACTGCTAGGTGTAACGCCGTGAGGGGGTTCACTTTGCGCTGCTAATGCGCTGCGCTAACACACCGAGGGCTTGTGTGGCTCACCATCGACCTTGTAAATTATTTATTAAAACAAATTTCATTTAAAAACTTATAAAAAGTGTTGATTAAGACATACTGCAATTTTTATGCAATTGATGATTGCAATAAAAAATTTATTGCAATCCATTTTTTTTTAAATGATAGCATATACTAATTTTTGCAAACAAAATATAAGCCATATTACGTAAAATATGCGATTGCAATCCAATTTAATTGCAATTTCTACAGCCCTGGGGATTTCCTGTACCCACGGATTGAAGGAAGAGTAATTTTATGCACTTGAGGCGGAGGCATAAAACGTCCATGCGAGACCTCTTAATGTTAATATTTTTGCACCGAATTTTCAGCGGATAGTTTTTAGCCTTTATGGAAGCTAAAAGGTCAAGAGTGTCAAAGAAAGAACCAGTTTATTATATGTATTAAAAATAATCAACAAACATTCGTAAAAATTTCTAGCTTTAATTATATTTCCTAGAAAATTTCTGAGTATGCAGTTTTGTAGCCCATTGAATTTTAGTAGAACAAAATACAAGTTTTAAATGGCTCAAAATTACGTTTGATTTTTAGAACTTTTTTTGCCCCATTTGCTTCCATATAACGAATACACACAATTTATTTTTATATGGAAGAAAACCGGAACATAGTGAACACAAAAAAAATATAAAAAATCAAGGGTAATTTTTAGCCATTTGAAACTTCTATTCTACTGGAATTCAATGGGCAAAAAAACTGCTTACGCAGAATCTTTCTAGGAAATCTAATTAAAAAAGCTAGACATTTTTTGGTTTTGGTTTTGTTAAAGAGTATAAGGTATAGTATAAAAAAAAAAACAAATAGCAACAAAAATAATATGTTAAAACGCAACGAAAGTTAAGCATTTACTAAAGCTAAAATTTCATACCAGTTTTCGTTGTGCCTCTTCAATTCTTCTGTTGTTTTCTGCAAATATATTTTCCAGTTCTTCTCGTTTCTTTTTGTCAAACTCCTGCAAAGAAATAAATGTTATAATTAGTACGTGACATAGACGTATAACTAAATAAATAAATTCGGGGGAAACCGAACCTTATATACCCGGCGCAGGTATGAAATATCATCGTTTAAACTTTCTCTAAACAACCGTTGCATGATAAGCAGAGGTGTTTTCCCGATTTCAAACGTTTTCGATAATATGCTGCGTTAGACTTAATGATATAATTGGACCAAGTTTTGTAGTAATCGGTAAAGTGGTTACCGAGACACTCTTTGTAGCCATAAAGTGGGTGGGGCCACGCCCAATTCCTAAAAGTCTATAGCAGTCTTACTTATTGTTAAGAGATTGTAGTAACTATTGACCTGGAGCTAATTAGCATCCTCAGTTATAGAAATATCGGAGTTTTCGCGTTTATGAAGTTTACCGTTATACTGGAAACGGATGTAATTTTAGTTCGATTTGAATAATTTTCAACGAAATACTTTTCCGTTCCAAGTTTATTAAGTGCACCGAGTTTGGTATAAATTGATAAATCGGTTACCGAGATACACATTTATGGTCATAAGGGGGCGCCACGCCCTTTATCCAAAAATTTATTATAATCTAATTTTCTGCTAAGTGGTTATTGTAATCATCGATTTTAAGTAAATGAGCATCAGTAGTTACTGAGTTATCGCAGTTTTCGTGTTTCTGTAAATTACCGTTAATTGGTTAGTGGTCGTGGCTATTGACATAGTTTAAAGATCAGAAGAAATTGAAAATGAGCGACACGTTTAACAAAATAATTTGAAAAATCAGTAGGTCCCAGCTACTTTAAGAGTGACTTTATTATACTTAAGTTAAATGGGCTACAAAACCGCATACTCAAAATCTGTGAAATCTAATTAAAAAGCTGGACATTTTTACATACAGGTGAAAATAATTTGTATAAGCGTGTTAAAAAAAAATATCTATCTATCTATACTATAATAAAACTGTAGATTGTTTTTCTGTTTGAACTCACTAATCTCCGGAACTACTGAATGGATTTTCAAGGGGCTTTAACTGGTATCTAGACAGTGACCTCGGACGTAACATAGGCTATATTTTATCATAACTGGAATGTGGACAAAAAAGATATACCAATTTTTGCAAACAAAATTTACTTTGCACCAAATTCTTTTGAATACTATTTTGCTTTTCAACGACATCAACATATGCCAGTGTTTATTTTTCGTTATTGATATTTTTTTTCAACTGAAATAGTAATTAGTGTCGTTCGTACATATTGAGAACGGTCTTCAACATAGATTCATACGAGGTTAAACGTTTCTCGCGGAGTTCTGTGTCTTACAAGCAGTGTTGCCAGAACTTTTTGGACGAACCGGCTAAATTGGCAAATAAAACCGGCTAAAAACGGCTAAAATGTTTCAACTAAATTTCACATTTCATTTATTTAAATAAATCACGAGTAAAAAGACTATTTCTTGGAGAGAAGTTACAAATTCGAGCCGGAAAAAATTTTGCCAGCAAGAATTTGCAATTAGGAAAAACATATGATTGTGGCACATGGTTGGATTTTTTGTCGACGATAATATGAATAAACCAGTTCGTTAAATTTAAAAATTTACAAACTGGAGCGATTTTAAAACGAAAAATGTAAGTTAATACTTGTTTACTTAATTAATTTAGTCAATTCCAATGATTTGAAAGGTACTCGGCAAAAAAAACTATCTATTACTATTACTATCTGATATTTTGAGTGATAATTGTCTTCCCTACAAGGCCTTTTCAGACTGACCGATTCTCAATACACTCAGATAGAAACCAATATACATAAAAAACGCTGTAACAATTTCCCTTCAATTTTAAGGCAGTAAAACAACGACCTGAAGTTAACATCAACCGAGGCCATATGTTGACAGGGGATGCAAAATCACAGTTATACAAAAGAGCTGGTCAGATTTTTCAGAAATCCCTTCAATTCTGATGTAAAATATGATGCTAAAAGACTGCAGATCTCCCATTTAGATGACCGGTCATAAATAAGTTCTCAGCAAAAAAGTTTGTTTAAAAAAATACATATGGGTACATAGTGCTTGAAAATATCAATTTTTCCCTTACCTTAAACCTTTGGGAGTGGGCAAAAATGATGTTTTGTAATTTAGGCAGAATTGAATATGTGCTATCTGGGAAGACAATATCTACATGTAATATTTATTCTGTATGTTGGCACTATATTCAAACACAAACGAATCTTAAGTGTCTTAACAGTGAAACAATTTCTTATTTTCTTTCTTATTTATTTCTTTGCGAATACAACTTCACACTTAAAATTAAGACATGTATAACAAACATTTTATGAAGAAAATCCCTTCTTCGTTTAAAATAAAAATAAGCGAAATCGGCCCAATTTCATACAACCCTGCCTGACATGAAAATTTTCTCCACGATAAGGCTAGTAGCCATTTCTAACAGATTTTGGGTCGCTTAGTCAAAAATGGAAACATATATACATATTTGAAATTTAAGAAAACAAGACAAATAGCAAAATCGGCTAAAAACGGCTAATTTTTTTCTGAAAACGGCTAACAAATCGGCTGCCGGCTAAATCGAAATTTCTCCGGCTGTTTGCTATCGCAACCGGCTAAATCTAGCCGGAAAACGGCTAAAATGGCAACACTGCTTACAAGAGTGGTGTGTTTCTAAGAATCCGTAAGTCAGAAGATAATCGGTAGGTAGAAACTGATTTATTTAAATTTCTTTGTGTTTCGTGTATCACTATGGGATTTTGTACATACAAATTAATTAATTTGATATTTTGAAAACGCTCACATGAAAAGCATGTTCTGTGAATTAAGCGGATATAGTTCGAAGCATGCCCTTCAGTCAAGAATTGACATATGGAATTAATTATGTATATACATTTCTAGCGAATTTCTAATTTGCGGAATTAAAAGAAATTTATTTAAAAGGAAATAAAGCGTGTGGTTTCAGCATTGACTTATCGAGAAAAACGCTTTTTTAATTTGTGTGAAGTATTGAAATTTTAAAGTATAAAGAAAATGCATGCGCAAAACGAAAAAAAAATCAATAAGTGCTTTCCCTATGAGCGAGAAATATGTACATATCAATGAAATATACATTTGGAGTCATAAATGAGTCTTTAAGGAGTCCCATTTCGGAGCCTTTACGCTCATAATGAGCTCATTTAAGAGCCCGAAATTAGTGTTTTCCTTCCTCCGAAGGTCGACTTATATGAGCTTAAATTCATACACCAAATGAGCCTCCAAATGAGTCATATTGTACTCTTATTGGCTTCATAAACGGCTCGTTTTGGACTCTTTTTAAAGCAATTTTGGGCCTCATATATGAATCGTTTTAGAGTTTTTTTGAGGCTCTTAAATGTGTCTTGTCCTCATCAATTACTTCGTTCGGACTCTTATTTTATGTTGTCCTTTGAGCAATATTGGCCTTATTTTTCAACTCTTATTGAACTTGAAATACTATACACATGTATGTATACATACCTCAGTTATAAACATTCCAACATACATTTAATAGCAGCAACTGCAGCTAAATTTTGTATATTTTTTGTTTTTTAAATATTTTCAATTTCTGTATAAACAAGTTTATATATAAATTTCGAATCTTTATTGTTTTTACATAACCACAAAGTGCTGGCTCCTAACTTTGATCATTTATAACTCCTAAAATATTCATATAAGTGTCACACATTTTTTGTTTTTGAAGCTCATATTTCTTACCCACCTAGGACTCCTTTCAGACTCATATATTCTGAACGCTCAGAATATGTTTGTCAGAATATGTTTTATAAACCAATAATAATAATAATAATAATAATAATAATAATAATAATAATAATAAT
>NW_016157792.1:162540-164208 GCF_001687245.7 Rhagoletis zephyria | reverse complement strand
CAGCGCAGAGGGGCACTACGCATTGCTTCTGCATACCGTACAGTGTCCGCGGACGCGGTTCTAGTTATTTCTGGCGTCATGCCAATTGAGCTACTTGCTTACGAGCGAAAAGAGATTTACAATCTCAGTGCCGAGATAGGTCGAGCAGCTGCCGCGGCAAGGGCGCGCGAGCAACTGATCCAGCAGTGGCAACAAAACTGGAACGCGAGCACAAAAGGTCGATGGACACACTCCCTGATAGCCGACCTTCAAACATGGCTGAACAGACCACATGGGGAAGTCGATTTCTACCTGACGCAATTCCTCACCGGTCATGGTTACTTCCGAGAATATCTTCATAGAATGGGAAGGGTGGACTCACCGTTCTGTCATTACTGTGTAAACGTCGAAGATAACGTGTAACACACATTCTTCACCTGCGAACACTTCTCGATTTCGCGCAGAATGCTGGAAGAAAGACACGGATCTCCAGCGCAGAAAAGTGGGAAGCAGTTGCGAGATACGTGAAATTCGTACTCCGCTGCAAACGAGAGGACGGTTGTCTACTGAGGACACCCGAATGAAACGCCCCTACAAAAGAGCAGCCCCAAGGCTCTAACAGCGCGCTCCCGCATCTGAAGACATGCAGAATTGCAACAACACGCTTCGGTGGGAGTCACACACTCGGGGAAGGTAGTATAGAGACTAGCGCCCCCGACCAGTGCATAAAGCATTTCCCTCTCCTACGCAAAAAAAAAAAATAATAATAATAATAATAATAATAATAATCTATCTATACTATAATAAAACTGTAGATTGTTTGTCTGTTTGAACTCACTAATCTCCGGAACTACTGAATGGATTTTCATGGAGCTTTAACTGGTATATAGAGAGTGACCTCGGACGTAACCTAGGGTATAAAAAAAATGAAACCTGACAAAGGGCGATGCACCTCCCATAGGCGTGACATTTTTAATCAACCATAACTTCGAAATCATACGTCACATGAATTTTAAATTCTGCTCTGCATCGCAAAAAATTGTGCCGACAGATGGCGCCGGAGTCGAGATATTTAGAGACCCCGTCTTTATCGTATGACCAGGAGTAACGGGTATTAACTTTATGATAAAAAGAATACGGTAGGAATATCAATGATTAAGAAGAATACGGTAGGAATATTAATGACCCCGTTTGAACGGGTAAACTTTCATTCTGGGAACAGGAGGATTATAGAAGATTACGCACTCTTGGCAAACCTTGCAATACGTACAGATATCTCACAGGTGGAAACAAGAGCTCATAACATCGAAGAATATTAGTACCTAACCCAAATGCTATCGCAGCGCTATTATTCTTGGCCTATGAGTAAGCAAGGTTCTGCTCTTTAGTCCTTTCAACCTAAACTAATAAATTTTACATTACAAACCTTTTTTGTATAGGAACCCCATTTTTGTATTGGTCAACGTAAGAGTTCTTATAAGGCGTCGCGAAGCAAGCCAGGCATTTGCTAGTATATATATATATATATATATATACTAGCAGACCCGGCGAAATTCGTGCCGCCCAAAATTAATTGTTTTATTGGAAGATTTGGTCCAACGTTTTCGCCAGCAATTCACGTTCACGTTTGGTTTNGAACCCCATTTTTGTATTGGTCAACGTAAGAGTTCTTATAAGGCGTCGCGAAGC
>NW_016157792.1:154688-162440 GCF_001687245.7 Rhagoletis zephyria | reverse complement strand
CCCTTGTGCACAAGTGCGCTCGGGTATAAAAAGGGTGAGTGCAGTCGAGAGCACGTGCACTGAAGTTCTAGCTCTCCGCAGTGAACTGCTATCTACTCAAGCGCAGCTCACTGCCTCCAAAAGCAATGCAGTCTCCACTGATGTGATAAAAACGGAATCCCTCAAGCAGCTGATGAGTGCTTGTCTGAACTCTTCGCTATGGTCTGCGGTGCAGCTCACCATAAACCTCCGCCTTTGCGTGATGCTTTTCGGCTGGGTAGTGTAGTGCAAAAAGTAATGGGCAAAAAAGCAGCAACAACTGCCCAATAGTTGTTAAGCTGTTCTCTGCACATTATCGCAATCAACTCTTGAAAGCTATTGCGTGTTCTGTTAAACCAAAAAGAAATCGCTAGCGCTCTCTGATGCTGGATTGCCTGGTTATTGATCAATTTTTCTGCATAAGAGTTTGCCAAAAATGCTGCGTGAAGTGATGCCGTATGCGACAGAGCTTAGGCGGAAGAAACAATTGGCGTCAACCTTCTGATCGCGTGGTGTTAGCAGACGCGCCTAAGCAGTTTTTGTACGGCTAAAACCAAGCGAGGAGCCCAAACTGGTGAGAAGCAGGGCCGAGGTTAATGCACTTATTAGCACTAGAATGCGAAAATAATTATGGATATGTTCGTTTTGAAATTGTATTTTTTATTGTGGTTAGTTTATGCCAGCTTAGAAGTTAAGTTAGTTGTATGCTTGTTATCTTTCTTCCTATGCCTAATTCTCTTGATTAGTTATTTGTTTACTGTTTTATTTCTATGCTTTAAGCAATTCTTCTTTGTTTCCTTGATTTCGGTCTATCAAAGTGTATGTTATTTTCGCTTGTTCTCAATTTGCTCTGTTCTCTTGCTTACATTGTTTTTTTGCAATCACATACATTTGTTTTGCCTACGCTGTGTGGTAGGGCTGGGACTATCCGCATATTCGAATATCCGGATATCCATGCGGATTATCCGTGGACACGAATTAAATCCGGATAGTATGGAGATCCGGTTAATATTCGTATTTTCGGATATCCAAAAAAAACAACAAACTAATATTCGTGAATTCAATTATGCACACGATAGAGTGAATTAGCTCTTGACGGACTTGAAGTTGAGCCTTTGTTTTGTATCGTTTTGTCACAATATAAACAAATGGCACTCTACTTGTCATGACTTTTTTAGAAATTCTACAATTTGGTAAAGCATTCACCACGACCAAAAGAATCGTAACAGCTTTCATTATTCCGTCCATGATAATTTAAAGCCATGAAAAAACTCTCGCGGTCAATTTTATATTTTTTTTATTTTTACGAAACGATACTTTGATTTCCCAATACCAGGCGCTCATGCATATGAAGTGGCAAGTTTTCTATAGGCATAAATTTGTTTGTTGAACTTTTTAATTCGTTTGTAGAAGCCTTCGAAGTTCCAAAGCAAATTTTGAAAATTTAAATATTTATACAAACAATTTTGTGCGTAGAAATAGAAAACTTGTTATTACACATTTATGAGCGCCTGGTATCGGGAAATGAAAATATCGTTTTGATAACGAAAAATCCGGATATTCGGATAGCCGAATATTATCTTAGCTTCCAAAGTAACCGGATTTTTNATCTTTCTTCCTATGCCTAATTCTCTTGATTAGTTATTTGTTTACTGTTTTATTTCTATGCTTTAAGCAATTCTTCTTTGTTTCCTTGATTTCGGTCTATCAAAGTGTATGTTATTTTCGCTTGTTCTCAATTTGCTCTGTTCTCTTGCTTACATTGTTTTTTTGCAATCACATACATTTGTTTTGCCTACGCTGTGTGGTAGGGCTGGGACTATCCGCATATTCGAATATCCGGATATCCATGCGGATTATCCGTGGACACGAATTAAATCCGGATAGTATGGAGATCCGGTTAATATTCGTATTTTCGGATATCCAAAAAAAACAACAAACTAATATTCGTGAATTCAATTATGCACACGATAGAGTGAATTAGCTCTTGACGGACTTGAAGTTGAGCCTTTGTTTTGTATCGTTTTGTCACAATATAAACAAATGGCACTCTACTTGTCATGACTTTTTTAGAAATTCTACAATTTGGTAAAGCATTCACCACGACCAAAAGAATCGTAACAGCTTTCATTATTCCGTCCATGATAATTTAAAGCCATGAAAAAACTCTCGCGGTCAATTTTATATTTTTTTTATTTTTACGAAACGATACTTTGATTTCCCAATACCAGGCGCTCATGCATATGAAGTGGCAAGTTTTCTATAGGCATAAATTTGTTTGTTGAACTTTTTAATTCGTTTGTAGAAGCCTTCGAAGTTCCAAAGCAAATTTTGAAAATTTAAATATTTATACAAACAATTTTGTGCGTAGAAATAGAAAACTTGTTATTACACATTTATGAGCGCCTGGTATCGGGAAATGAAAATATCGTTTTGATAACGAAAAATCCGGATATTCGGATAGCCGAATATTATCTTAGCTTCCAAAGTAACCGGATTTTTCATTTAGGTATCCGGATATTCGAATATTCGGTTTATCCGGATAGTTGAAAAATCCGGATGAAGTTACCAGCCCTACTGTGTGGTTACTCATTTTTCAGCTGATGGATTTAAACCCCAATAGGAAATCTGCCGGCAACATTGATGAAAACCACAAAATTTTAGTAAATATTTTGTGCAAACAGTCTAGTGGCTTTAAAATTGTTAATTTTAACGCGCGAAGCCTTAACGGTGACAAAATGGACTATGTTAGGGATGTCTTAGGAGATCGGGCGTTGATGTTATCTGTGTCTCACAAACATGGTTCAATGCTAATATTCCTGACTATTATTATGGAATCCCAAACTATAATCTTATACGTCACGATCGAACATCAAAAAAAAAGGCGGAGGTGTTGCAATATTACCGATCTATCGGAATTTATTATTTCTGAAATTTCAGACAGTATAAAAAAGTACTAGTGTCCTGTGTATATAATGCTCATAGGTGTTGTATGTTAGATTCGTTTTTTGTTGAGTTATCAGTGTTTTTAATTGAATATGAATATTATGTTATATGTCGTGATTTTAATGTTAACCTGCTGTTAAACGACTTGTATGCTATTAAACTACTTGACCACTTATCCGCTGCTGGTCTTGCTGTAGTCAACAAGTTCTTACCAACAAGATACGCCAACAATTCGAAACCTTGATTGCTAGACCTGGTTATTACGTCTAATCTTGACCATATTCTTAAATTTGACCAAATGTCTTTTGTCTCTGACCATGACCTAATGTTTTGTGCATTAGATGCGTCGTTTAATTATCCTGCTGATAGTGTTATTTTTAACTGTTGACGTCACTGATCTGTTCGATGTTTTGTTAAATGTTAACTGGGATAGCTGTTGGTTCTACAAGACTGTAGATGAAAAACTTGGCTTTTTAAATAAAACCCTAACTGAATTATTTGACGATCATGTCCCTGTCCGCATTGTTAGGGCTATGAATACCTTCTGTCCTTGGTACACTAATAAGGTCAGCTCAGCTATAAAAACTAGCAATAAATTGTATGCAAAATGGAGAAGACCCAACTCTGACGTTGCTTGGTCACAATAAGCGGCTGCAAGAAATAAAGCTACTGTTATCACAAGAAATGCAAAGCGGTTGTACTTTAGTTATAAATTTAACCCATCACTATCATCAAAAGATTTATGGCGCAATTTGAAAAACCTAAATGTGCATGGAGAACCTAAGTCTGATTGTAAAATTGTCCCAAACACACTCAATGACTATTTTATTAGTGGGCCTGTTCGAGGCACGTATAAAAGCGGCATTACTGCTGTACTGATTAAAAATGGCAACATTGTTGCAACTGCCCAACTGATAATACATTGCTAGAAATTCTCACAGAACGTGATACTTTAATAATTCGCGCTACACTGCGGTTGTGATTGCAACTCGAACAAGCCCAGTGTCAGTAGAAACAGTAAAAGTCCTCCTGCTTAAAATTTCACTAGTAATTTTGCTTTAAAAGAAGAGTTTCAATTTGACGGAATAAGTGAATGAGAAGTTTTGAAATCTGTGATGGATATCAAGTCTAATGCCATTGGAGAGGATGGGATATCTTTGAAGTTTGTGAAACTTGTGCTGCCTTTTATTCTGAGAACTCTAACTCATGTCATTAACCACTGTTTCACAACTTCTTATTTTCCAACAGAATGGAAAAAGACTGTCATTATTCCTGTAGCCAACGAGAGCACTGCTACTAATCGTAGAGACTACAGACCTATAAGTATTTTACCAGCCTTCTCAAAAGTCTGCGAGTCGTTGATGGCAGGGCAAATTTCCTCATTTGTATGAGAAAATAATTTATTATCGCCATTGCAGTCAAGGTTTAGACCACGTCATAGCTGCTCTACGGCTATGTTGAAAATACTTGACGATATACGGATACAGTTTGACAATGGTGACCTATCTCTTCTTTGCCTTTGGATTTTTCTAAGGCATTTGACTTGGTGAATCATGACCTGCTTTGCAAAAAAACTTAAACGCCACTTTGGTTTTTCCGATAGCTCTGTTAAACTTATGATCAGCTACCTTGCAGGAAGAACTCAAAAGGTAATGTGCAAGACTGGCTCCTCCACATCTAAACTTGTTGGCCCGGGTGTGCCGCAAGGTTCTGTCCTTGGCCCTTTTTTGTTTAGTCTTTTTGTGAATTGTACTTGTCCATTCTATAGTGACCTGTATGCAATTTCACAGTGGGCCTACGATAGTTGTATTTACCTATATGTTGCAAAGTCGTATGTGTTGCCCATTAATAAACGTGTAGTACATGTGGAAGATATTCCAAAACTATTTGTTGGTAATCGCGTCCTGATTTTGACTGACAAGGTAAGAAATTTAGGGTTTGTTGTTAATTCTATGTTGAGCTGTTCTGACCACGTGAATAATGTTATGACTAACGTGTATACTGTTTTACGTAGATTAAGAATGTCAGCGTCGTCTACACCCTTAGATACGAGAAGAAAGTTAGCTATTCAGCTTATAGTACCGCACATCACGTACTCTGCGCTAGTGTATAGCAAGTTTGACTCTATTTCGTTTCACAAAATTGATGTTGCGTTTAATAACGTTACACGTTATGTTTACGGCCTTAAAAGATATGACAACATTTCTATGTGGATAAACCAAATTCTAGGATGCAGCATGAATACCTGGCGGCTAGAAATTTTATATTTTCATTTCATTTCATTTATTAATAAAATCATTAGCACAATAAGATCAAAAGAATGCTCTTTTAAAGCGCAACAAAAAATTCATAACAGTACATACATATAACTAAAACAGCAAAAATTACTTAAGACTAAATAAAAGTAACATAATATAATTAACAGAGT
The DNA here is from genome assembly GCF_001687245.7 of Rhagoletis zephyria. NCBI lineage: Eukaryota > Metazoa > Arthropoda > Insecta > Diptera > Tephritidae > Rhagoletis > Rhagoletis zephyria. The sequence continues at coordinate 157,048 of NW_016157792.1, read as the reverse complement.
AGTATTTTTAAGTGAGTTCTACAATTCCAGGACATATACTTAAAATAAGACTTAATTAAACAAGTACATAGAGAGCACATCACAGGGACTGAAGTGAAGCTAACGGAAATATGCATACAGAACATTTTTAGAGTTGCTTGTTTAAACTACTGCGAGCCGTACAGAGCTGAGATAATTGTAGGTAGGAACAGTCAAGTCCTTTACTCGAGTGGATTTGGGGAACGTTAATTTTTCATATAGATATTTGGGTGCCTTATCTGTCATGAGACGAAAAAGGAATACACAATTTCTAGCTTTAAGATATTCAGAAATTTCGCAGCCAAGTAGACGCGTTTTCCAAGCGGAAATATGTTCATATTTTGCTAGCCCAAACACATAGCGCGTGATCTGGTTAAATACTACATCTATTTTGTGAGCTGATTGGGAATCTAACCTGCTGTAGACTACCTCAGAATAACAGATAATTGGCATTATAAGTTGGATTGCGAGTTTACGTCTGATTTCTATCGGTGTAAATGGAGCAGACATTCGTAAATTCCTTAAAGTATTATAGACTTTGCCTACAGTTGAATTCACATGGTCAATGCAGGTAAGGCCAGTGTTGATAATAAACCCAAGGTTAGTTACTTTTGACACAAATTTAATTCGTTTGCCACCAATGTGTAACGATGAAATAGTTGCTAGGGTAAGACGTTTCTTACAAATAGGTAAAACAAAACACTTGTCACAATTAAGACGAAGACCATTTAACTGTGCCCAGGACCTTATAGACATCAGTTCTCTGTTGAAGCTTGCGCACAAATTAGCTGAGTCCGCCAGAGGACCTGACATATAGAGCTGGACATCGTCCGCATAGGCATGCATGTTGGCGTGCATAGAAGTCCGAAATATATCATTAACGAACAAACTAAATAGTAGTGGTCCTAAGATTGACCCTTGTGGGACACCCGTGAACAAAGGCCTTTGTTCAGATATTTGAGATCCAACCTTGACACGCTGAGACCTCTCTTTCAGATAGCTACGCATCAGTTTTACTGCTGACTCTCTAAACCCAAAGTAGTTTTTTAATTTAAAGCACAGTAGTTCATGGCTAACTGAACCAAAGGCTTTAGAGAAGACCAGCAAGCATAGTAGTGTTAAGTGGTTCTTGTCGAACAGTATTCTAATGTCATCAAGTATCTTTACCATTGCAGTAGAGCAGCTGTGATGGGGTCTGAATCCGGATTGAAATGGGGATATAAGGTTGAATTTACCGATGTGGGAAGAGATTTGTTCAGATAACAAAGATTCGAAAACTTTAGACAAGGCTGGTAGTATGCTGATGGGTCGGAAATCACTAGGGCTGGATGCGGATTTATTTTTGGCTACAGGAAGCACAGGTGCAATCTTCCAGCCATCGGGAAAACAGGACGTGGTGAGACTATGGTTTATTATGTGTGTCAAGGTTGGCAAAATAATCGGTAAGATTACCTTCACAAATCTAACCGGAATGCCGTCCTGCCCGATTGCGTTGGACCTGATCTTAAAAACAGATTTCACCACATCAATCTCGCTCACAGCAATGAACTCAAACTTTTCGCCAGCAAAAGAGACCGGACAGGAGGCTACAGAGTTGGTCGTAAGGGGACAAGATGAAGGCGGAGAAGCAAAGGCAACGCTAAGCGTTTCAGGACTCAACGAGCATTCTGATTTCTCACTGGCATGGACGCGGAGTGTTCTCAGATTTCGCCACAATACATTATTAGGCAGTGAGGGATCCAGCTTATTCATAAAGAATTTTTTCTTTTCACGTCTTATAACCGAGGTAGCTTCATTCCTTATTGTTTTGAAAGCACTCCAGTTCTCATCTGTCGGGTTCCTTTTCCATATATTATAATATTTATTGCGTTTTTTAATCACTGATCGGACCACACCATTAAACCAACGGCAGGAAGAAGACCTGTCACAGGTTCGGGTAGGGACATGAGTGAGGAGCGAATTTAATATATTTTCGTTTAGGAAACGGAGCTTCTCATTGACCGTGCTGAGACCCCAGCAAACAGACCAATCGATCTGCAAGAGGCTACTGAAAAGGTTGTTGACATCTAAGGAACGGTAGTCAAAGAAGTTAAATACATAGGTATTGTCGTCATAGTGATCAAGTTTAACGTCAAAAGAACAAAATATCAAGTCATGATCAGATATAAAAGATGTTTGGTCAAATTTCAAAACAATAGAAGGATCAGATACAGCAAAGTAATCTAATAAGCTGGGACAGCAATTGCTACCATATCTTGTGGGCACCGACAAATTAACCATAGACAACCCAACACAGGAGATATCATCTATTAAACGAGCACTGGTAGAATCAGGACATAACA
>NW_016157792.1:140132-152379 GCF_001687245.7 Rhagoletis zephyria | reverse complement strand
CCCGATTGCGTTGGACCTGATCTTAAAAACAGATTTCACCACATCAATCTCGCTCACAGCAATGAACTCAAACTTTTCGCCAGCAAAAGAGACCGGACAGGAGGCTACAGAATTGGTCGTAAGGGGACAAGATGAAGGCGAAGAAGCAAAGGCAACGCTAAGCGTTTCAGGACTCAACGAGCATTCTGATTTCTGATGGACGCGGAGTGTTCTCAGATTTCGCCACAATACATTATTAGGCAGTGAGGGATCCAGCTTATTCATAAAGAATTTTTTCTTTTCACGTCTTATAACCGAGGTAGCTTCATTCCTTTCCATATATTATAATATTTATTGCGTTTTTTAATCACTGATCGGACCACACCATTAAACCAACGGCAGGAAGAAGACCTGTCACAGGTTCGGGTAGGGACATGAGTGAGGAGCGAATTTAATATATTTTCGTTCAGGAAACGGAGCTTCTCATTGACCGTGCTGAGACCCCAGCAATCGGACCAATTGATCTGCAAGAGGCTACTGAAAAGGTTGTTGACATCTAAGGAACGGTAGTCAAAGAAGTTAAGTAGGTATTGTCGTCATAGTGATCAAGCTTAACGTCAAAAGAACAAAATATCAAGTCATGATCAGATATAAAAGATATTTGGTCAAATTTCAAAACAATAGAAGGATCAGATACAGCAACGTAATCTAATAAGCTGGGACAGCAATTGCTACCATATCTTGTGGGCACCGACAAATTAACCATAGACAACCCAACACAGGAGATGTCATCTATTAAACGAGCACTGGTAGAATCAGGACATAACAGGTTCACATTAAAATCACCACAAAGAATTATATAGTCATAACCTACAGAAACAGTGGACAGAAAATTAAAAAAGTCACATAGGCTGAAATACTTAGAGGTATTATAGACAATAGGATTTTGGACGAGGTGCTAGACATTTCGACAGACAGGTACTCCACGCAGCTTCTTTCTGAATGTGACTGCGAAACCTGTTTGGTTTTTAGGTGCGTTTTGCAGTAAATAGCAACTCCACCACCTTTTCTGTCTACCCTATCAGAACGAAACAACTTATAATCATTAATATCATAATGGACACTGCTTACATTGTACCTGAACCACGTCTCAGATACACATATAACATCGACTGGAGACAATTCAAAAATGTTCCTTACTATATCCATTTTCTGAGAATTAAGACTGCGCGCATTAAAATGAACAATGTTCAAACCCATTTGTTGACCGCACATAATGTTCACCATTGCACGACTACAATTGTCAATGTTAGCCGTTTTGCTGCTGGGTACAACCATGATATTTTACGCGTATAAACAAAAGCAACTTTAAAGCATAAAGGATAGCAAGATTAAGAACAAACAAACATAAACTGAGATGTGCCAACTTTACAACAATGAATACATAACAGAGGGAACATAAAAACAAAATCTTATAGCTAACGAAAGCGCGCTAAATCATCTTCGCAGGTTAATTTGATGGCGGGGCTATTTTTGTCTTTTTCATTTCGCACGTGCATCTCGCCTCGCATTGTGTATACCGATACCAGCTTACCCTCTCTGTGTAGTTTGATAGCCTTTTGTAGTAAGCGCCTTTTCTCTTGAGTGAGACTCTCAAATATGTGGAAAATTCCATCCATTCCAATGGAGCTTAATGACACTGCAGATCTAACCCGCCTGCAATACTCCCCAAAAGCGCGAAGGGTGCGATTGCGATCATGCGGGGAGTGAAATTTAACGACAATCACGCCGTTGCGGTTGGCAGAGCGGCGCGTTCGGAAGATGTCGCGAATTTGTGGAGACATGAAATCGATGGAGAGACAAATCTGGTTAAATGTGCTCTTTAGGTTCTCCCCATCCGCATAAGGCACACCAAACACAACAGCATCAGCAGAAATATCAGGAGTAGGTTTTTGTTGTAGTGCACTAGAAACTTGCTGTTGTAGGTAGGCAATATCGCTTTCAGCCTTCTTTATATTAGCTTCCATCAAAGTTAAGCGCGTAGTCGTCTCGGCAACTTCTTTAGCAAACACAGCTATCTCATCATCTATTCGCTTTGTTAATTTGTTCTCCAGCTCTGACAATTTCTGAGAGACATTCTCAACTAGCGGCAGCAGATTGTCCGTTTGTTGCTGTATTTTCACTTCGAGTTGCTTTAGTTTTGCAAAGACAGCAATAAGGGTGATGTCTTCATCCAGCTTTACCACTTTAGCAGCAGGGGACTCCTGTCCCCGCAGGGGACGTTTGTTCGCTGCAGAAGAGGTCGATGCACGAACAGACATAGCGAAAACAAAAAAAAACTTCTTAGGGCACTTTATAATTATTTATATTCCAAGAAAAAGTCAAAGCTTCAATCAGGGTAGCGAAATATCACCAGCACTCTTAAATATGTGTGTATGCGGAAAACGGATTGTTTATTTGTTTGTATGAATGCGCGAAAAACGGCCTACTTATTTGTTTGTATGTATGCGCGAAAGCGATTTGTTTATATGTTCAATATGAAAATCCAAGAGCAANCCGCCTGCAATACTCCCCAAAAGCGCGAAGGGTGCGATTGCGATCATGCGGGGAGTGAAATTTAACGACAATCACGCCGTTGCGGTTGGCAGTGGGGCGCGTTCGGAAGATGTCGCGAATTTGTGGAGACATGAAATCGATGGAGAGACAAATCTGGTTAAATATGCTCTTTAGGTTCTCCCCATCCGCATAAGGCACACCAAACACAACAGCATCAGCAGAAATATCAGGAGTAGGTTTTTGTTGTAGTGCACTAGAAACTTGCTGTTGTAGGTAGGCAATATCGCTTTCAGCCTTCTTCATATTAGCTTCCATCAAAGTTAAGCGCGTAGTCGTCTCGGCCACTTTCTCAGTAAACACAGCTATCTCATCATCTATTCGCTTTGTTAATTTGTTCTCCAGCTCTGACAATTTCTGAGAGACATTCTCAACTAGCGGCAGCAGATTGTCCGTTTGTTGCTGTATTTTCACTTCGAGTTGCTTTAGTTTTGCAAAGACAGCAATAAGGGTGATGTCTTCATCCAGCTTTACCACTTTAGCAGCAGGGGACTCCTGTCCCCGCAGGGGATGTTTGTTCGCTGCAGAAGAGGTCGATGCACGAACAGACATAGCGAAAACAAAAAAAAACTTCTTAGGGCACTTTATAATTATTTATATTCCAAGAAAAAGTCAAAGCTTCAATCAGGGTAGCGAAATATCACCAGCACTCTTAAATATGTGTGTATGCGGAAAACGGATTGTTTATTTGTTTGTATGAATGCGCGAAAAACGGCCTACTTATTTGTTTGTATGTATGCGCGAAAGCGATTTGTTTATATGTTCAATATGAAAATCCAAGAGCAAAGAAAAACACGTCTGCACAGCACGACGATTTAAATTGCTTATAGAATTCAAAACTCCAAAAAACATTTTTGAAAAATTAAAATCATTTAAATATCTAATAGGCATCAAAGTCTGATTGTACTTGTCTTCAGCTAGGCTGTTCTTCATTAATGCTGTAAGGCTCTGGAACTCAATTCCTGAACCGGTAAAAGCAGCGATTAATCGGAGTAACTTCAAAAAGGTATTACATGATTACTTTAAAACTGCACAATAAATGTGGTTGCGATTAAACTATTATCATTTCTCTGTCTCTGTCACTTCTACTATTAAACCAAATTTTGTATGTTCGTACTTATATGACTAAAGTTTGACTTAATTTCAATTGAAAATACAAATATTAATATTTTTTGTTGCTATTTGATATATTGTTAGTTTTAAGTTTACTTTGTACAAACATTGCAGTTTACAACCTCTTGATGTATTAAAAGACTTAAAGTCTTATAGATACAGCCTCCTTTCTTAAATAAATAATAATAAATAAGGAGCAGAGATGAGCACCTGAGTTTTATTTTATTCTGTAGCTAGTACTTTCCTACGTAAACTCTAATAGGTTTAAAGCAGTATTCGACCGCGTTTTGTTACTGTTGCATTTAACAACTCAAATTTGGTTTAAAAATAAACGAAAAAAATACCTTTAAATTTTTAGTTCTTAAAAATTTCTGTTACAGTATTAGTAACCTTCAAACGTAGAATCCATTTGGTTTTGTGTGATTTCCTATTCTCTAAATACGTTTATACGTTAATAACTTTTCGCGTTTTATTACAATAATGTTGTGCTTGGGAGAAGGTCACACTACAAATGAATATAAAGAGAGGACTTAGGGTACAGGTCGTTACAGTGAACAGTTTTCGCTTCTTAAGTGATCCCTTTAGCCAACTCAATGTCAAAAAAGGCCTATCTAGAAACTTTATTTTCTCGAATTATGGCCGCACTTTTGGGATACGTCCGCACTGTACGACGGGCGGACGGAGAGACAGACATGGCTTAATAGACTTCTCTATTCATTTAAATATGTATATATTTGTCTATATCTATCTCGATTCGTTTTGGCTGTTACAAACAATCGTTATGTGAACAAAGTTTTAATACCCTTGAGCATATAAAGTATTTATACTAAACCCGAAGCTTTTTTACCGTCTTTTCAAGTAACTTTAAAATTTATTCGTTTTTTAAACAAATAATTTGTTCTTGAAAAAAAAAAATGTGTGTGGACGGCAGATAAGCTTTAAAATCTACTTGAGAAAACAGTCTTTAGTCTTGCCAAATAAAAACGAATTAAAAGCAAAAAAAACAAAGTAAGTGCGCCTGGGCCACACTAGAGAAGTGAAACTTACGTTACTTATCTATTTTGTCTCATAACCAATGTATACATACAAACATCTGCTTTTGCTTAAGGTTATATTTTCTCTCTTTTTTTTATCTAGATCCCTACCTCTACCCCTGTTCGTTTTATTAACATTCATGTTATTCTGGTTTTTTCATTATCTTCATTTTTATCTTTATACTCTATCGATAACAAAATCGATAATAACGTCCAACAAAATATCGATAACAAAACCGATAGATAGATAACAAATCGATAACAAAATCTGTGACAAATTCGATCAACATTTCAACAGCAACATCGATAATACCATTCGTAGCAAAATCGATTAGAAAATCGATAACAAAATCTGTGACAAATTCGATCAACATTTCAACAGCAACATCGATAATACCATTCGTAGCAAAATCGATTAGAAAATCGATAACAAAATCGATAAATATCGGTTAAAAAAATCGATAAATATTGATAACAAAATCGATATATATCGATAACATAATCGATAAATACCGATAACAAAGTCGATAAATATCGCTATCAAAGTCGATAAATATCGATAACGTAATCGATAACTATCGACAACAAAATCGCTAAGTATCGATGACAAAATCGATACGAAATATCGCTTGCAAAATAGTTAAAAATATCGATTACAAAATCGATAAAAATATCGATAACAAAATCGATAAAAATATCGTTAAAACCGTTAAAAATATGGATTATTTTATCGATAAGTCTCGAGAATCCCAAAAATTTCTAAAATCCCAAAATAGTTCCCAGATTGAGTCTCTGTGTCTCTCTCTATATCTTTTCCTCTTCAATTACCTTTATTTTAATATTTCTTCCCCTATCTTCGTCTTTACTTTTATCGGTATCCTCATCCTCATCTTTGTTTTTACTTTCATGTTTACCATTTTCTTCTTCTACATATTCCCCTTCACCTTTGCCCTTATATAAATATAAGTAAAGTATTTAAATTTACATTGGTCTTAATTTTTATTTTTACCTTTGCCTTTATCCTTTTCTTTATCTGTGTACTCACCTTTACTTTCATTCACTTGTTTCAGCCCCAATAATTTCCGTCGCACCATTTCCGTTGCACCATTTTATTAGCAATTTTTTGTTAAATTAATACCATGCAATATTTAATAATTTCCGTTGCACAATTTCCGTTGCAGCATTTCCGTTACACCATTTCCGTGTGCAATTCCCGTTGAATTTGCCAATTTACTCCCAACCAACCAACCGCAGCTGAAGAAGTTTCACTTCAAAAAACATATAGAAATAAATACATGTCGTCGCCTGGATAAAATATTGTCATGTTACTTTCAGCAGGCTTTGGGAAATCGCGAATGAATTTTTTAATGCAATTTCTCAAAAACGCGACGATAGATTTTCACCAAACTGCCGGAGGGAATGTTATTTACTACCTCACGAAATTTTGAAATTATCTTATTTATATTGTTAGTTATTTTTGAGTTTATGAAGGATTTTCTTTAGTAAAATTTTGCCTAATGCTACATTTGTCAAAAATTTTGCAGCCACTTTGTATGATATAAGACAAAATGTGATACAAATGTGTACTAAATTAAGGAAACTTTTTAGTCAATACTTCTAGTCAATGTATAACGCAATTTGAAGGATCTTGATTAGTTTAGTATTACTGCATTATTAACTCAATTTATAATAAATTACGGATACAATTTTAGTCAATATATCGGAAAGTAATAGAGATATCCAAAAACTGATAAAACGAACTGCTAAAACCTTATTTTGAAAAATATAACTGCTTTTGTAACTAAAAGTCGTCAAAATGGCGCTTACGAAATTTTCTTCGCCAGGCGACGATATGCATATGTATATGTACATACGCTGCCACTCAGCAGAATAAATACGTTCAACACGCCTTTCAATCTTAATCATTCGGTGCATACTAGGGTATACGATTATTCGCCTTTTTCTTAATCCGATTTTTGAGGTATACGAAAAATGGATATTCAAAAAAAGAACCGGTTCCCCAATTTCGAATTATGCATTTTTTCTACAAAGCCTCTTACTGTAATATAACTGTTTAAGTATAGCTTTAATTAGAAATCAATAAGACGAAGTAAGCTCGAAGTTTTTGGATTACAAGTAAAAAAACTTAATTAGTGAAACATTCACACTTATTGAGGTTCATTGATCTTAACAACATTATATCGCTAAAACAACAGTCCTTTGTCGAGAAAAACTCGGGCGTATATGTATAACCGACTGTCTTTGAAATGAGTATATACCCTCCGCTGCACCAGGCCGACAATACAAATATAGTCTATTATAGACAAACCATTTACAGATAATCAATCAAAACCTTCGTCCACACTCATTTGAGACCAACGCCAATTATCGTAGACTCAGAACTCGAGTTGCCTCGTGAGGCTTGCGAACTTTGACACAACTCCATTCTGGATGTTGAATTAGAATACGTAAAGTTCAAAATCGTGGCAAGTGCCACTTTCAAAAACGGTAACTTTTTCGATTTTCAGGTAGGTTTTCGATAAGGTTCTAGATGAATGATAATCAAAATATATATTTACATACATATATATAAGCCGATTGTATACATATTTATACATATACTATAGGGCGGGGGTGTTTCTCCACGGTACCTGAGTTTTCCTTAAATTTAGTTGAAAGATACAAATTATAGCATTTTCAGTTTAAATGAAACCATTTTCAAATTAAGTGAAACCTTTCTCAAACTAAATGAAACCTTTTTCAGGTTAAACGATACCATTTTCAAATTAAATGCAACCTTTTTCAGATAAAGCGAAACCTTTTTCAGATTCAATGAAACTTTATTCAAATTAAATGAAACTTTTTTAAAATTAAATGAAACATTCTTTAACGGAAGTTTCATTTAATTTGAATAAAGTTTCATTGAATCTGAAAAAGGTTTCATTTAATTTGAAAGGGGTTTCGCTTTATCTGAAAAAGGTTTCATTTAATTTGAAAATGGTTTCGCTTGACCTGAAAAAGGTTTCATTTGATTTGAAAAACGTTTCGCTTTGTTTGAAAATGGTTTCATTTAATTTGAAAAAAGTTTCATTTAAACTGAAAATGCTATATAAAATTTTGTTAAGTAGATGAATTTGATTATTTGATATTCACATAGCTTTTATAATATCCAATAAATGCGAAAGCGCATGTCTACACATGCATGCGGGGTAAGGTCATTTCCGTTCTAGTCAAAACAACCGTCAATCTGGCCTAATGTGAAACATAGAAAGGTTCCGAAGTCAACACGTGTTGTCTAAATGTTGTGATCGCAATGATTTTCCCATGGTTCATGAAACTTTTTGAGCTTTTGAGCAAAAGTTTTCTATTGTAGCAGAGTCTACTAAGTAGATGACTACGGAATTCCCCACAGGGTATATGTACTTGTATATATGTTCATACATATCGACCCCTAAACGACAAAATAACGTAAGCGACATTTTTTTCAAAATTTTCTTTTTGATGCAGAAATATTCCTAGAGCATCTATGTATGTAGATGCATTTTTGAATCAAAACNGGGGTTTCGCTTTATCTGAAAAAGGTTTCATTTAATTTGAAAATGGTTTCGCTTGACCTGAAAAAGGTTTCATTTGATTTGAAAAACGTTTCGCTTTGTTTGAAAATGGTTTCATTTAATTTGAAAAAAGTTTCATTTAAACTGAAAATGCTATATAAAATTTTGTTAAGTAGATGAATTTGATTATTTGATATTCACATAGCTTTTATAATATCCAATAAATGCGAAAGCGCATGTCTACACATGCATGCGGGGTAAGGTCATTTCCGTTCTAGTCAAAACAACCGTCAATCTGGCCTAATGTGAAACATAGAAAGGTTCCGAAGTCAACACGTGTTGTCTAAATGTTGTGATCGCAATGATTTTCCCATGGTTCATGAAACTTTTTGAGCTTTTGAGCAAAAGTTTTCTATTGTAGCAGAGTCTACTAAGTAGATGACTACGGAATTCCCCACAGGGTATATGTACTTGTATATATGTTCATACATATCGACCCCTAAACGACAAAATAACGTAAGCGACATTTTTTTCAAAATTTTCTTTTTGATGCAGAAATATTCCTAGAGCATCTATGTATGTAGATGCATTTTTGAATCAAAACGAAAATTTTGAAAAAATGTCGCTTAGGTTATTTTGGTGGTTAGGGCTCGATATGTCAGAATAATAGAATCAAGATTCAAAATGATGCTGTTGGAAACTAATCTTTATTTATTTATTGTTAATAATTTTCATTTAAAATATGGGTCGACCTATCAGATACCACATAAATAAAAGTTTCAAAGCTTGCACAAAGTTCAAAAAAACTAATTAAACTTAAAAAACTGTTCATCAAAATTTTGATTTTTTAATTAGATTTCCTAGCAAGATTTCGAGTATGTAGTTTTACACCATTAGCGCATTCAATTTTAGTATAATAAAGTGCTGAGGCTGTAGCGAGTTTTTTTCCATGTAATACATGAACTTACTTTTATATGGAAGAAACTGCGCAACACCCTCCACAAAATAAAATCTAAAAAAATCAACGGTATTTTTTAGCGACTTGAAAATTGAGCTTTATTATATTAAAATTGATTGAGCTACAAAACTGCAAACCCCAAAATGTTCTTAAGATTCTGATTAAAAAGTTTGAATTTTTGATGACAATTTAAGTTTGATTAAGTTTTTTGAAATTTGTACAAGCTTTGAAACTTATTTATGTGGTATCTGATATGGGTCGACCCATATTTTAAATGAAAATTATTAACAATAAGTAAAGTAAGATAAGTTGCCAACAGCATCGTTTTGAATCTTGATTCTATTATTTATATTTATACCGTAACTGTATATGTACATACATATATACATGTACATATACCCCGTGGGGAGTTCCGTAGTCGTCTACTACAATAGCCAACTTTTGGTCCACTTATAACGACCAACTTTTAGCTGGTTTCAAAAAAATCAACTATAAACATTTCTTACTCTATAGGTATTCTTTTATTAGTTAATTTTTTTCATTTAATAATATAAACCTGTGTTATCGTCCAGGGACGGTACTAAATATGCCCCCCCCCCCCTCCCCCTCTAACACAAATATTTTTTTTTAAATATTTAAATGAATTTCCAACGTTATCACTACACACTTATTCAGTACTTTTGAAAAAATACCAAGTATTTTCGATAATGCCTTTTTTGTTGTAGAAAAACTTCGTCTAAAGGGAGAATTCGTTTTACTATACTGTTTGTACAGATCAAGTGAATGTGTTGTTTGTTTGTGAATAGTTTTTATTATTTTAGTGTTTTAGTTAAATGCGTTCCTTTAACTTCAGATGGGCTGTATGCAAGAAGCTCGTCTTCTATTGATTTCTGATTTTCCTTTGTTGTAAATAAACTCGAATCTCTTTGAAGGTCGCTCTACAATTTCGATCTCAAAAAGCTTCATGAACCATGGGAAAATCATTGCGTTCACAACATTTACACAACACGTGTTGACTTCGGAACCTTTCTGTGTTTCACATTAGGCCAGATTGGCGGTTGTTTTAACTAACACGGAAATGACCTTACCACACTTGGATGTGTATCTAGACAGGAGCTTTCGCATTTATTGGATATTATAAAGCTCTCTGATAAACAAAAAATTGTAAGCTAAAATTGTCACCGTTTTTGAATTATTTACATTTTTTTTAATTAAAAAAAATAATCGTACCTTTTCATGTATTTTCTTTAACTGCATCTACAAACCCGGCTATACTTAGTAAATTTTTTATGTAAAATACTTCCAGATAGTTGCTTCTCCATACTCAAATGCAATCTAGTTAAAATATGTTACGGAACCATCATAAAATTAGGACTATTTCGGGATTTTTAACTTTTTGTATTTTCTGTCCCAACTTTGACTATCTCTGGTGAAAAAAAAATGTACTGAGGTATAACTTTACATTACATAAAAAAATTGCTATTTTAATAAAGATTTCAGAAAGGTGCCACTCTTACTGTTTCGAATAGAAAAAAAAAGTTATAGCCGCTTTTGTGGGCAAAGGACTGAGACACGCTAGAATGTATTTAATAGATTTAAATTTAAGTTGCTCTTGTTACCGACCAATGACATGCTAAATAGTACAAAGGTACATTATTACCTGCTCCTGACATTATTTTATGTTACTTACCGGAATTCGGACTAGAGTCTATAACAATAATAAAATATACATGAGTTGTTTGAAGAAAAATTTATTCATTTATTGATAAAATATGCTCAAATTGGCGACCTTCTACTCTAATACAAGCTCGGCACCTTTTAAGAAAGGACGGTTTTAGAGATCTTAAACTCAATTAGGCTATCTCAGCAGCAGCTCCATTTATTTGTTCCCGCAAAATGCTGTTCGTTTTGAATTGTTTTTGAATAAATTTTGTCCTTAAGACAGCCTCAGTAGAAAAAATCTAATGGATTCAGGTCTGGCGATCGAGCGGGCCACGTAATTGGCCCGTATCGTCCAATCCATTGGCGAGGATAAGTTTCGTCTAAATGAGCCCTTACTTCACGCCCGTAGTGAGCAGGGCGCCCGTCATTTTGCAACCATAGTCTTCGCCGCAGGTTTAAGGGTACATCTTCTAAAAGAGCTGGCAGCCGTTCCAGAAGGAACTCTAAATAACTGTGAGACTTGAGCGTTGGCGGCAGTTCCACAGGTCCCAATATCTGACAATTAAAAATACCGCACCATAAATTTATTTTGTACCGGTACTGCGAACGATCTGAACGTTGAGGTCTATTCATGCATTCGCAACATTTCACGGCAAAATCTAACCCTCGGCAGGTAATCTCTTTCTTGTAGAGCCCGAACACGTTGAATGTGGTAGGCATGAAATCGATGGTATTTTAAAGCTTTGTGAACTGTAGTTTTTGGTATTCCCGTCTGTCTTTCCTTCATTCTCACTAAAGTCGATGGACTGTTTCCACTTCCTCTAACACAACTTCAACATTTACCGTTGCACGGCGTCCTGTTTGAGCAGCTCTGGCATTACAGCAAGCTTCACCGTAAATTAGGTGAATATCCGCAAATTCAGGCGACGTATACTGCGTGTTCCCTATCATAGTATTAATAACACAATGTTCGAAGGGTCCAATTTCACAAAATCCACTTTCACTATTTCCGGTAAGTAACATAAAATAATGTCAGGAGCAGGTAATAATGTACCTTCGTACTACTTAGCATGTCATTGGTCGGTAACAAGAGTAACTTAAATTTAGATATATTAAATACATTCTAGCGTGTCTCAGTCCTTCGCCCACAAAAGCGGCTATAACTTTTTTTCTATTCGAAACAGTAAGAGTGGCACGTTTCTGAAATCTTTATTAAATGAGCAATTTTTTTTATGTAATGTAAAGTTATAGCTCAGTACATGTTTTTTACCAGAGATAGTCAAAGTTGGGAAGAAAATATTAAAAAGTTAAAAATCCCAAAGTAGTCCTAATTT
>NW_016157792.1:127328-140107 GCF_001687245.7 Rhagoletis zephyria | reverse complement strand
TAAGTTGCTCTTGTTACCGACCAATGACATGCTAAATAGTACAAAGGTACATTATTACCTGCTCCTGACATTATTTTATGTTACTTACCGGAATTCGGACTAGAGTCTATAACAATAATAAAATATACATGAGTTGTTTGAAGAAAAATTTATTCATTTATTGATAAAATATGCTCAAATTGGCGACCTTCTACTCTAATACAAGCTCGGCACCTTTTAAGAAAGGACGGTTTTAGAGATCTTAAACTCAATTAGGCTATCTCAGCAGCAGCTCCATTTATTTGTTCCCGCAAAGCTGTTCGTTTTGAATTGTTTTTGAATAAATTTTGTCCTTAAGACAGCCTCAGTAGAAAAAATCTAATGGATTCAGGTCTGGCGATCGAGCGGGCCACGTAATTGGCCCGTATCGTCCAATCCATTGGCGAGGATAAGTTTCGTCTAAATGAGCCCTTACTTCACGCCCGTAGTGAGCAGGGCGACCCGTCATTTTGCAACCATAGTCTTCGCCGCAGGTTTAAGGGTACATCTTCCAAAAGAGCTGGCAGCCGTTCCAGAAGGAACTCTAAATAACTGTGAGACTTGAGCGTTGGCGGCAGTTCCACAGGTCCCAATATCTGACAATTAAAAATACCGCACCATAAATTTATTTTGTACCGGTACTGCGAACGATCTGAACGTTGAGGTCTAATTCATGCATTCGCAACATTTCACGGCAAAATCTAACCCTCGGCAGGTAATCTCTTTCTTGTAGAGCCCGAACACGTTGAATGTGGTAGGGATGAAATCGATGGTATTTTAAAGCTTTGTGAACTGTAGTTTTTGGTATTCCCGTCTGTCTTTCCTTCATTCTCACTAAAGTCGATGGACTGTTTCCACTTCCTCTAACACAACTTCAACATTTACCGTTGCACGGCGTCCTGTTTGAGCAGCTCTGGCATTACAGCAAGCTTCACCGTAAATTAGGTGAATATCCGCAAATTCAGGCGACGTATACTGCGTGTTCCCTATCATAGTATTAATAACACAATGTTCGAAGGGTCCAATTTCACAAAATCCACTTTCACTATTTCCGGTAAGTAACATAAAATAATGTCAGGAGCAGGTAATAATGTACCTTCGTACTACTTAGCATGTCATTGGTCGGTAACAAGAGTAACTTAAATTTAGATATATTAAATACATTCTAGCGTGTCTCAGTCCTTCGCCCACAAAAGCGGCTATAACTTTTTTTCTATTCGAAACAGTAAGAGTGGCACGTTTCTGAAATCTTTATTAAATGAGCAATTTTTTTTATGTAATGTAAAGTTATAGCTCAGTACATGTTTTTTACCAGAGATAGTCAAAGTTGGGAAGAAAATATTAAAAAGTTAAAAATCCCAAAGTAGTCCTAATTTTATGATGGTTCCTTAATATGTTTTAACTGCATTGCATTTGAGTATGGAGAAGCAACTATCTGAAAGTATTTTACATAAAACATTTACTAAGTACAGCCTGGTTTGTAGATGCAGTTAAAGAAAATACATGAAAAGGCACGATTTTTTTTAATTCAAAACAATGTAAATATTTCAGAAACGGTGACACTTTTACCTGAAAATTTTTTGTTTATCAGAGAGCTCACCCTCGAATTTTGACAATATTTGGGAACTGTGACCAAGGATTGGGAACTATTACCATGGGTTGGTAATTATAACTAAATATATTAAAGCTTCTAATATTCATCTAGGTTGTACCAAATCGTTAATTGTTCACAGTGGTCTTGAAGCAACCATAGCTATGACTAAAATGCTAACCAAAACGGCTTACATAACTGTCTTTGTACATAATCATAGATCAAAATTTCGTTGAAACTAAAATTCCATCTGCTCCTATGCTTAAAATATTATAAAATGTTGATCTAGAACTTTCCAAATCCAGTTATATAATCGCGAAGGTCTATGGTAATATAATTATAACACTTTCTTACGTTATAACCATAAAATATTTTAACTTAGTTATTCAAGAGATAATATTACATAATTGCATATTTTAATAATTCTCATTGCATAAATTTTATAAATTTACAAAGTCAATATAAAATATTATTTTATATAAATTCATATGTGTTTTGATGAAAATTCAACTACAGTTTTTTTTTAATTGATTATATATTTAGGGTCGTTAATCGAATTAACTTTATAATTGAGCCAAAATCTTAAAAATACGCCATGAATGGATTCTCCAGCTTGCTCCGACCACTTTCCGAAGCCGTCATTGCCTAAAAAATGCAGACAATGTTCCAAATGATTTAGAAGCACGTGAATTTTTAATGTTTCCGACATTTCTGTGCTTCGGAAGGCTTTAGCGAGTTTACGCACATGATTTTTTAATTCTGACCCAACTGACAAAGCAGTCAACCCATTGGTGGAGTTTATTTCACTCAATACATTTAAGGTATGTGCTCTCCCTTGTATAACTTTTGGATGGCTGGTTGCCGGAGCAGTGAGGCAGATATAACAAGAGCATGAACTGGTTGTTGTTTTTTTTTGTCGAATCTTCATAGTTAGGCATGTTTGGAAGAGGCCGCGTTGCATTTGGTATATCCTTATCTCGGTCACAGAAACCCCTACGACATGTACCACAAATGCCTAATGGGGACTTCGAATTGGTTAATCTAAAATTTTCACTAATGTATTTTTAATAAGACACTCCAATTTTGCGGTTATATTAAATTCTGAAGATTTTGACGATCCGAATTTAATCTTTCTCCCACAAGGCGCGCACACTTTAAATCTGTTCTCTTCGTGATTACACTTATGTTGCGGATGACTTATAGAAGACATGATGTGCAATCAAATAGCTTACACCAGAAATATTATCTTGGAGAAAAATACTATCTTTAGAATACTCTGTTGAACAAGAAATACTAACAATTGCAGTTAAATTTTTCCAAATTTTCATTTGACAATATTTTAGGCATAGGAGCAGATATGATTTTAATTCCAACGGCATATTGGTCTATGGGTGCGTTCCAAAACAGGTATGCAAGCAGTTTTGGTTGGCATTTTAGTCATACCTATCATTGTTTCAAGACCACTGTGCGTTGAAGGGTTTGGTAAATACTAATAATTTTTTTGAAGAATATTTCTACAAACTCCAATCAACTTTACGTATGGTTCATAAAAGGATGTCATTAAGCTCTGCTAATACAGATAAGCTTTCTTTCAACATATGGTTTAGTCATAGTTACCAAATCTCAGTTGAGGCAACCACGATTTGGTTTGAGAGCGGAACATATTCATGCTTGTGAGCCACCCCTAAATAATGCTCAGCGCTCTCTGAGCACATATGTGTTTCACATACGAAGAGCGCCAGCTAAGCAATGCACACACACACAGTCCCACTTATTGAATCGTTTGAATGCGCTAGTATGCCGACCATTGCATAAAAACGATTCAATGAAGGAGACTGTGTGCGTGGAAATCATTGCTCCGCTACCGCTGTTCGTATATACACGCGTGTGGTCTCAGAGCGCTCAGTAAGCTATGGCATGTCGATCACTGCGCTAGGTAGAGAAAGAAAAGTATGTGCTATGACATGCCCAGACTTGTTTGTCTCAGTTTCAGTTTTGCCATGGCCGCGAGTTGTTTCGGTGTGCGCATAGTTATTTAAAAATATAAAGTTTGATGCCAAGCGGGGTTTCTCAGTGGATATATAATTCATGTGAATTATAATTTGAAAGTATCTATTTAGCCAAGGAAAAAGCAAAGCAGATATTGACCTGAGTATTCGCACGACTGTTCCTGTTTTATCGTTTACTTTTAGGAAATTCTTACCACCATATTCATATGTATTATAAATACTAGTAACTATTTATGTAAATATTTATGTATTTTTTATGCTTAATATATGCAAATAAAAGAAGAATCGACACGCCATGGCTTACTGAGCGCTCTGTGACCACATGCGTGTTTCACCTATATACGAACAGCGGTAGCGGAGCAATGATTTCCACGCACACAGTCTCATTCATTGAATCGTTTTTATGCAATGGTCGGCATACTAGCGCATTCAAACGATTCAATAAGTGGGACTGCGTGCATTGCTCAACTGGCGCTCTTCGTATGTGAAACACACATGTGCTCAGAGAACGCTCAGCATTCTTTAGGGGTGGCTCACAAGCATGAATATGTTCCGCTCTCAAACCAAATCGTGGTTGCCTCAACTAAAATTTGGTAACTATGACTAAACCATGTGTTGAAAGAAAGCTTATCTGCATTAGCAGAGCTTAATTACATCCTTTTATGAACCATACGTTAAGTTGAATGGAATTTGTAGAAATATGCTTCAAAAAAATATTTATTAGTATTTACGAAACCCTTCAACTAAATTAACGATTTGGTACAACCTAGATGAATATTAGAAGCTTTAATATATTTAGTTCTAATTACCAACCCATGGTAATAGTTCCTAATCCTTGGTCACAGTTCCCAAATATTGTCAAAATTCGGAAACTAAATATCTTTAGTTGTCGAAACTAATCCTTTTTCTCAGTGTATGTATTATTTACACTAGTTACTATTTATGTAAATACGTATGTATTTTTTATGCTTAATATATGCAAATAAAGGAAGAAAATAAACACAACAACCATCGAGTAAATTTTTATTTGTGTCAAACTGACACTTTTTTCCAATAATAAACGGTTAGCTGATTCACGTCTACAGCAAGTTCACAAAATTAATTGAAAACTTGTATCACTCAAAGCATTGTTTATATTTGCTCAACAATGATTTTATTCAACTAACAATATTGTCCATTCAAGATAGTAGTTTTGTAATTATTAACAAATATACATTCGTCCCAACTAGGAGTATCAAGTAAATTGCAGACTTTCGTGAACTAGATATTTATTTCGCCATATCCAACTATGCCACTTGGTCACTATAACTAAATCTTGGTAATTATAACTAAACCTTTTTCTGAGTGTAATCAGATATGAAATGAGTGAAAATGTTCTAGTTCCCTTTACTAAACTAAATATTGAGAACTTTTAAGATTATGGTATATAAATAAACCAGATGAAAACTCGGTTTATTCGATAGTAAAAAACGGCTTACTCGGTTTTCGAAAAATCAGTATTTCAAAAAAGTCTCAAAATATTAAAAGAACCAATCATCCTACTGCATATACTAGATTGTAGAGAATTAAACAAGGATTACGATGATGGTATTTTAAATCCCTAATTTACTGGTATTCACCATGCAAATCAACTTCAAAATGTTCAACAGTTTATAGCTAAGTCAGCTTTAGGACAATCATGACCACCTTATAATAGATATAGATATAATATGTTAAGCCCGTTTCTTTGGCTTTAAAACGATTTTAAGATTAAGTCTACGATGAGCAGAACCCGAGATATAACGATTTGAAGAATTACATGATTAGTCTGAATCAGGAAAAAATCAAAACTTTAACAGCTCATATCTCCGAAGAAAAAAATTATAAAAAAATTTCCCCGAATACGTGTTAGCTTATATCATATATAGAACCCGTAAAAAAATTTTTAGGCGAATCGAAAGTGTGGCAACAAATTTGTTGTCCAATATGAAAAAGAATGTCTCACCTGTGTTCGATACTCTTTTTATAATGTTTTTTGCTTCTCCTGTAAAATTAAAAAATTAATAGTTAGGGTCTTTGTGAATTAAGGTATGTATGTTTTGGTGCAAGTGCAGAATTTTTTATATTTCCTTTCTATAATCAAAAGATTACAAATATTTATTAGTCTGCGTTCAGACTCAATTTGCTTATTATCGGCGATTTGTCTTTTGGTGCTGGCCTTTGCATTCACACACAGCAACTCTTTAGTACGCAATGGTTCCCTTCAGCTGCGAACCGCCAACTTGAATTACTCAGACGAACGAGAGCACAAAGCGTGTTGCCCGAGTACGTCCCCTTTCCTCGTGTATGTATGCACTAGGGTGGTCCAAAATGATTAAAGTCGGAATTTTAATGCTCTCATTCCCTAGGATTATTCTGTATTGCAAAAAATATACTCCTATTTTTATTTTGAAATCAAAAAATTTTTAGAGGGGAGAAAACAACTTTTCGCAGATTTTTAAATCGGAAAACTGTAGCTCTCTTCAGGAGACTTTGAACAACAAAAACAAATTGTTGATTTAACCATTTATTAATACTAACGATTTTTTAATAATTTTTACTAAAAAATTGTTTATCATAGCTTAAAATTATTGTAACCAATAGAGGTACATATGTTGTACAAAAACACATAAATAGAAGTTCACAAAAGTTGATATAAAACTATTCGGCGATTTATGAACTTATTACTGCACATGTTTTTTTCCTAGGAGGAAGCATCGAAAGCCTAACCCCGTCAGTGTGAGACTTTAACCCAAAATAAATCTCCTGCCGTTATGCACCGTTCCTCTTCTGGTACCACCGTCAAGGATTTCGTCGGGATAATAACACTGTGTGACTACTAAAGTTAAAGATCTAATGAAGCACACAAAATATGCATACTTAGAATTTTGAATACCCCCTCAAATTCTGGACTTTCATAGGTTGAGCCTTATAATTTTTCGTAATCTACTTTCTGTTTATCCGATCAAATGTATTTACAGTGCGTACACGGTATCCGCAACTTTCTATACGTAGAATTCCTTGATTAATGCAAGTCTTTAAAACAAAAAATTGTAACCTTTATGAGTACGACTTCAAAACAACTTAACCTCAATAACTACAACGCTATTTGTTAATGCATGCAGTTAAAGTGATGTGTGATGAGTTCAAAATAAACAAATCAACTGATATCAGAAGTAGTCAAAATAAAAGCAAGTGAAAAGATAAAAATATAGAGGCCGGACTTGGGAAACAGCAAACTTTAAAACAGTGCGAGTACCCAAGAATGATTTACACAAATGGTGTTGTTTTGAGAGGAAGTACAATGTTCCTATATCTGTCCAATTTGTAAAAGCTAAAGTCAGCAAGTTACATATAAATAACCAACGGAATCTTTTGCCAGAAAAGACTTACATTGCTGATGGTTCTGGTCCAATCCTCGCTTGAGCAAACGCATCTGGGAAGCACAAAGTTCTTCTTCTTCTTATTTGGCGATATAACCGTCTAAGCGAATTTGTTCCGAGTCCAAAGCAGTACGTCAGTCGTTTCTCTTCTGTGCCAACTGACGCGGTAAATGCCAGGTGAAACCAAGTCCTTCTCCACTTGGTCCCTCTGTCGCAGTGGGGGCCTTCATCTTCCACCATCGCGACCCGCGTTGAATACTTTCAGAGCTGAAGCATTTCTGTCCATTCGTACGACATAACCAAGCCAGAGTAGTCGTTGTATTTTGACTCGCTGCACTATATCCATGCTGTTGTAAAGCTCATAGAGCTCACGTTCCATCGTCTGTGGTACTTGCCGTCGCCAACGCGTAACGGCCCATAAATCTTTCGTAGAATCTTTCTCTCAAAAACTCCAAGAGCCGCCTCATCAGATGCTTTCATTGTCATTGACGCTTATGTTCTGACTATTGTGAGATGGCCGGAAATACTTCCTTGTTTGGTATCACACGGCTAGGAGAGATCCTTCTCAATACTGACGAAGTTGGTGGTATAGCTCAACGTAATTTACACAGCCGTATAAGTTTCGCGGGGATACCACCCTTTTTTCCAGCCGACGAAAGGGGCTTTGAAATCCAAGTTTTGGCGCGACGCGAAAGCGTGATTTATGGTGGATTTGGCAGATCTGAAGCCACACTGGTAAGGCGCAATCAGTTCGTTGATGGTGAGCTTCAGTCTTTCACACAACACGCTCGATAAAATAGTTGGCGCGCCTTGCGGAGTCGCCTTTCTTGTGGATTGGGCAGAGCACACTGGAATTCCAGGCGTCGGGCATGCAACTTATCAGCTCCTCGCCATAGTATCGCACCGTCAGCTCCAGCAAGTTTGTTATTTTTCATGAGCATAATCGCTATTCGTACCTCCTCATAGTCACGCGCTGGAACATGGACTGGGGGCTCGGGTTCGCCTTCTCCACTACTTTCAGTGCTGCTGCCATCCAAAGGGTCGAAAAGTGTTCCGGCGAAGTCGATCAGCCACAGCCCGTTATTGGACGTTTCGTCGTGGAGGCTGAATTTTCCGACAGTGGCGCCAAAGATCCCTTCCTTGCCCACCTTGGCATTAAAATCGCCGAGCACGATTTTGACATCGTGTCGGGGGCAGCGCTCATATGTACGCTCCAAGCGCTCATAGAAGAGATCCTTGGACGCCTCGTCTTTCTCTTCCTTCGGGCATGAGCGCACATGAGTGAGATGTTGCAGAATCTCGCTTTGAAGCGGATCGTGGCTAGACGTTCGTCCACTAAAGTAGACGCCAGTACTCGGCGACGGAGTCTCTCTCTCACCAAAAATCCACGATTGAATTTGCCCTCCTTTACGTGGCAACTGTAGTAGACATCGCAAGGCACCCCGCTCAGCTTGCCTTGTCCCGTCTATCGAATTTCATGGACGGCGGTTATGTCAGCCTTTATTTTCCCGAGGACATCAACCAGACGGGCAGAGAGGCACCTGCCCGACTAAAACCACAGCCCGTTATTGGACGTTTCGTCGTGGAGACTGAATTTTCCGACAGTGGCGCCAAATATCCCTTCCCCGACCACCTTGGCATTAAAATCGCCGAGCACGATTTTGACATCGTGTCGGGGGCAGCGCTCATATGTACGCTCCAAGCGCTCAGAGAAGAGATCCTTGGACGCCTTGTCTTTCTCTTCCTTCGGAGCATGGGCGCAGATGAGCGTGATGTTGAAGAATCTCACTTTGAAGCGGATTGTGGCTAGACGTTCGTCCACTAACGTGGACGCCAGTACTCGGGACGGAGTCTCTCTCTCACCAAAAATCCAAGATTGAATTTGCGCTCCTTTACGTGGCAACTGTAGTAGACATCGCAAGACACCCCGCTCAGCTTGCCTTGCCCCGTCTATCGAATTTCATGGACGGCGGTTATGTCAGCCTTTAGTTTCCCGAGGACATCAACCAGACGGGCAGAGGCACGTGCCCGACTAAAACTTTAAAGTTAGGGGGGACCGAAATTATTAAGCTAGCATTTCCTGGTACTATTTTTGAATATATTGGAAAAAATTTGGCCCGAGCCAGTTTATTTGCTTAACACGTTGCCTACTCACTTCTCGAGAGGGAGCACTGGAAGCACTCTGTTCGTAGTGATGTTTAGGTGTGCTTTGCAATTGCTTGGGAGGGTACCATGTCAAAACCCCAAGTGGCATAACTCCAATTTTAAAATTTGGAATTATGTCACTCCTTAAGTAGAGATCACAGGATTTGTACATTTGGCAGTCACAGAGTGGTGTTGTCTAAAAATTTTTATCGAGAATGAGTTCAGCTCAATAACAACTTTCCAAACAACACCACTCTGTAACGGCGAAATGGAGAACCAGGGACCGTTACGGTTATGATTTTTATAATTACCTTTTATTTTTGACCAATTCTGCAACATTGCCGCGAAAGTTGCAAGATTCACCCGAGTTCCATGGCGAGCCAGAAGACTGGCCAATCTTTTATACAGCCTACATACAGTCGACTTCAGTGTACAACTATACAAATCTGAAAAGCAATCATAGGTTGCAGAAAGCTGTTAAAGGAGAAGCGCGCGAGGTGATTATATCCCATTTAATTCACCCTGATAACGTCGGCGCCATTCTAGAGCAGCTTCGGTTTCGGTTCGGGCGCCCCGAACAATTAATTCAGAACCAGTTATTTCAAGCAAAAGATTTGCCTAATATTACAGAGAATGTAGCGTCCAAGTTGGTGCCCTTTGCTACAAAGGTGAAAAACTTAGCAACATTCCTGCAATCAGTGAATGTACAACAACACATCGCCAACCCTACCCTGCTGGACGAGTTGAGTAAAATGAGTAAAAGACTGGAATCTGCCAGAATCGCCTCCTCGATACAGCCATCTCCGATCATACTTTAGCGCTTGGGTAAGTGAACTTGCTTTTGGCCGTCAGCCGACATGTGTACGTCACTCGTTTGGGGGTGTCTTCCGTCCGCATGCACTGCCGGAAGTGCGGTTACACTCTCCACGCGGGGGCGGCTGGAAACAGGCTATAGCTATGGTCATATCTCTGGCTATAGTGCTGGCTAGTGGTAGTCGGGCGGAGAGAAGAAATCTTCAGGGAGGGGAGGCTGATATTAGAGGACAGTCGGGGTGATGGGTCTGACTTTGGTCTCACACCATTGCTCGGTTCGCCTTATAAAAAAAAAAAACAAAGAATGAGCCAGATGGAGCTCCAATACCATCACTTCCGGACCAAGCCTTCCTTCACCCTCAAAACTTTACAGAAACTTTTAGACCTCCATATTTAGGAGAGACTTAACACTTTCACTCCCTTACACCACACACAATTCGCATATGTTGAAGGAAATAAACGGATTCGGTCCTACAGTATCTGGTTAGTAGGATTGAAAGTGCCTTCGAGGCAAAAGAGATCGCTCTGTGTACTTTCTTGGACATCGAGGGGACTTTCGGTAATACTGCCTATGGACCTATCTCAAGGGCTTTGGTCCAAAGAGGCTTAGACCTTACTACTGTTGGTTGGATCAACGCTATGCTTCGTCAGCGTGAAATTACATCGACCTTGGGCAATACTCAAGTGAAGATCAGAGCCGTGAAAGGCTGCCCACAGGGATGGGTCCTTTCCTCTTACTTTGGTCACTTGTTGTGGATGACCTCTTAATAAGACTACACGAGTGTGCTTACGATCAATTATGTAATACTTCTATATTAGCAGTAAGCTAACTTCTTACTGTGTAAGCATTCCGAAATCAAAGCGAGACAGTCTAGTAGAGTTCTTGTCAATGTATTGTGTACTTGAGTGCCGTTTTTGTGTATGTGTTGTGTACATGTGTATTTATAAACGTATGTGTTCCTTTTCTTTCGTGTTTCTTGATATATCTGTACTGTAATGTTTTCGGACAGCACTAACTCTTACTGCATGTACTGTATTACATATATAGTTACGATGTTGTGGGATACGCAGATGACCTTGCAATTATAGTTACGGGAAAATTCGGCAGTACTGTCTCTGGCGTTACATTCTCAGCACTTCGCGTGGTCTCAAACTGGTGTGCCAATGAAGGCCTCAGCATAAATATATGGAAGCCTGTTCTGGTACCGTTTACAACAAGGTATAAACCGAACCTTGGAGGGATAGTACTTCAATACTCCGATGAGATCAAATATCTGGGGATAACGCTAGATAAGAGACTTAATTGGAGCTCCCATCTTCACAGAATGGTTGCTAAAGCCACACGGGCCATGTGGGCCTGCAGAAGACTTTTTGGTAGGAAATGGGGTTCGAGCTCACGGCTGATTGAGTGCATCTACCGTATGATCGTCCGTCTGATGGTGTCTTATGCATCCATAGCGTGGTGCCAGAAGACAATGCAAAAAACTGCCATACTTCGCCTTAAAAACTGCAAATATTGGCATGTCTATCCGTCACTGGATCTATAAGAACGTTTTCAACTGCGGCTTTAGAGTCGTTCCTGGGAAGAACAACTCTCCATATTTCTACCCAGGAAACAGCAGACACAAGGGAGCTGCAACTTCGACTATCTAACGACGGCTTCTTCGCAAAGAAGCTTTCTGCAGGTATTCTTGGGAAGATACCAGGGCTGGAAATATGCGGAATCTCTGACTCCATGACTAAGGAGGTCTGCTTTGGCAAAAAATTCCAAGTGATAAACCCTGATCGCGAATATTGAGGAAATGGGCTCCCTGCCCTTGATCTCAGATATGTACACTGGCACACAGACGGTTCAAGGATGGGGGACAGAGCCGGTGTCTTTGAACCTAGCACCACATTTGCAATTCCCTTGGGCAAATGGCCCATGGTCTTCCAGGCTGAAATAATCCCAATCTTAAACTTCTTCTTCTTCTTTTTTGGCGCTGTAACCGCCTAAGCGATTTTGGCCGAGTTCAGCAAAGCACGCCGGTAGTTTTTCTTCTGTGCCAACTGACGCCAATTGGAAACGCCAAGTGAAGCCATGTCCTTCTCCACCTGATCTTTTCATCGCAGTGGAGGCCTCCCTCTTCCTCTGCAACCACTAGCGGGTTCCGAGTTGAATACTTTCATAGCTGGAGCGTCGGTGTCCATTCGAACGACATGACCAAGCCAGCGGAGTCGCTGTATTTTGATTCGCTGCACTATGTCCATATCGTTGTAAAGCTCATACAGCTCATCGTTCCATCGTCTGCGGTACTCGCCGTCGCCAACGCGTAAAGGACAGTAAATCTTCCGCAATATCTTTCTCTCGAACACTCCGAGAGGGCCTCATCGGATGTTGTCATTGTCCATGCTTCTGCGCCATATACCAGCACGGGCATGAGGAGTGACTTAGAGAGCGTGGTTTTCGTACGTCGGGAGAGGACTTTACTACTGAATTGCCTACTCAGTCCAAAGTAGCACTTATTGGCAAGAGTGATTCTGCGTTGGATTTCCATGCTGACATTATTATCGGTGTAAATGCTGGTTCCCAAGTAAACGAAATTCTCTACTTTTCGAAATTATAACTGTCAACAGTGACGTGGGTGCCAAGGCGCGAATGTGCTGACTGTTTGATTGAAGACAGGACATACTTCGTCTTGTCCTCGTTTACCACCAGACCCATTCGCTTTGCTTCCTTATCCAACTTGGAAAAGGCAGAACAGACTTCGCGGTTTTTGTTACCGATGATGTCGATGTCATCGGCATAAGCCAGCAATTGCA